>NW_027486149.1:0-26037 GCF_050908995.1 Andrena cerasifolii
TTCAATATTTGTTTTTCAATATCGGTTTTTCAATATCGGTTCTAATATCGGTTTCAATATCGGTTTTGCAATATAAGTTTTTCAATATCGGTTTTTCAATATCGGTTTTTCAATATCAGTTTTTCAATATTTGTTCTCCAATATCGGTTTTTGAATATCGGTTCTAATATCGGATTCAATATCGGTTTTTCAATATCGGTTTTTCAATATCAGTTTTTCGATATCAGTTTTTCAATATTTGTTTTTCAATATCGGTTTTTCAATATTTGTTTTTCAATATCGGTTTTTCAATATCGGTTCTAATATCGGTTTCAATATCAGTTTTTCAATATCGGTTTTTCAATATCGGTTTTTCAATATCGGTTCTAATATCGGTTTCAATATCAGTTTTTCAATATCGGTTTTTCAATATCAGTTTTTCGATATCAGTTTTTCAATATCGGTTTTTCAATATCGGTTTTTCAATATCAGTTTTTCGATATCAGTTTTTCAATATTTGTTTTTCAATATCGGTTTTTCAATATCGGTTTCAATATCAGTTTTTCAATATTTGTTCTCCAATATCGGTTCTAATATCGGATTCAATATTTGTTTTTCAATATCGGTTTTTCAATATCGGTTTTTCAATATCAGTTTTTCGATATCAGTTTTTCAATATTTGTTCTCCAATATCGGTTTTTGAATATCGGTTTTTCAATATCGGTTCTAATATCGGTTTCAATATCGGTTTTTCAATATCGGTTTTTCAATATCGGTTTTTCAATATCAGTTTTTCAATATTTGTTCTCCAATATCGGTTTTTGAATATCGGTTCTAATATCGGATTCAATATCGGTTTTTCAATATCAGTTTTTCGATATCAGTTTTTCAATATTTGTTTTTCAATATCGGTTTTTCAATATTTGTTTTTTCAATATCGGTTTTTCAATATCGGTTCTAATATCGGTTTCAATATCAGTTTTTCAATATCGGTTTTTCAATATCGGTTTTTCAAAATCGGTTATAATATCGGTTTCAATATCAGTTTTTCAATATCGGTTTTTCAATATCAGTTTTTCGATATCAGTTTTTCAATATCGGTTTTTCAATATCGGTTTTTCAATATCAGTTTTTCGATATCAGTTTTTCAATATTTGTTTTTCAATATCGGTTTTTCAATATCGGTTTCAATATCAGTTTTTCAATATCGGTTTTTCAATATCGGTTTTTCAATATCGGTTCTAATATCGGTTTCAATATCAGTTTTTCAATATCGGTTTTTCAATATCAGTTTTTCGATATCAGTTTTTCAATATTTGTTTTTCAATATCGGTTTTTCAATATCGGTTCTAATATCGGTTTCAATATCGGTTTTGCAATATAAGTTTTTCAATATCGGTTTTTCAATATCGGTTTTTCAATATCAGTTTTTCAATATTTGTTCTCCAATATCGGTTTTTGAATATCGGTTCTAATATCGGATTCAATATCGGTTTTTCAATATCGGTTTTTCAATATCAGTTTTTCGATATCAGTTTTTCAATATTTGTTTTTCAATATCGGTTTTTCAATATTTGTTTTTCAATATCGGTTTTTCAATATCGGTTCTAATATGGGTTTCAATATCAGTTTTTCAATATCGGTTTTTCAATATCGGTTCTAATATCGGTTTCAATATCAGTTTTTCAATATCGGTTTTTCAATATCAGTTTTTCGATATCAGTTTTTCAATATCGGTTTTTCAATATCGGTTTTTCAATATCAGTTTTTCGATATCAGTTTTTCAATATTTGTTTTTCAATATCGGTTTCAATATCAGTTTTTCAATATCGGTTTTTCAATATCAGTTTTTCGATATCAGTTTTTCAATATTTGTTTTTCAATATCGGTTTTTCAATATCGGTCCTAATATCGGTTTCAATATCGGTTTTTCAATATCGGTTTTTCAATATCGGTTTTTCAATATCAGTTTTTCGATATAAGTTTTTCAATATTTGTTCTCCAATATCGGTTTTTGAATATCGGTTTTTCAATATCGGTTCTAATATCGGTTTCAATATCGGTTTTTCAATATCGGTTTTTCAATATCGGTTTTTCAATATCAGTTTTTCGATATCAGTTTTTCAATATTTGTTTTCAATATCGGTTTTTCAATATCGGTTCTAATATCGGTTTCAATATCAGTTTTTCAATATCGGTTTTTCAATATCGGTTCTAATATCAGTTTCAATATCAGTGTTTCAATATCGGTTTTTCAATATCAGTTTTTCGATATCAGTTTTAAATGTATCAGTTTTTCAATATCGGTGTTTTCGATATCAGTTTTTCGATATCAGTTTTTCAATATTTGTTTTTCAATATCGGTTTTTCAATATCGGTTCTAATATCGGTTTCAATATCAGTTTTTCAATATCGGTTTTTCAATATCGGTTTTTCAATATCAGTTTTTCGATATCAGTTTTTCAATATTTGTTTTTCAATATCGGTTTTTCAATATCGGTTCTAATATCGGTTTCAATATCAGTTTTTCAATATCGGTTTTTCGATATCAGTTTTTCGATATCAGTTTTTCAATATCGGTTTTTCAATATCAGTTTTTCGATATCAGTTTTTCAATATTTGTTTTTCAATATCGGTTTTTCAATATCGGTTCTAATATCGGTTTCAATATCGGTTTTTCGATATCAGTTTTTCAATATTTGTTTTTCAATATCGGTTTTTCAATATTTGTTTTTCAATATCGGTTTTTCAATATCGGTTCTAATATCGGTTTCAATATCGGTTTTTCAATATCGGTTTTTCAATATCGGTTTTTCAATATCGGTTTTTCAATATCAGTTTTTCGATATAAGTTTTTCAATATCGGTTTTTCAATATTTGTTTTTCAATATCGGTTCTAATATCGGTTTCAATATCAGTTTTTCAATATCGGTTTTTCAATATCGGTTTTTCAATATCGGTTTTTCAATATCAGTTTTTCTTTATCAGTTTTTCAATATCGGTTTTTCAATATCGGTTTTTCAATATCAGTTTTTCAATATTTGTTTTTCAATATCGGTTTTTCAATATCGGTTCTAATATCGGTTTCAATATCGGTTTTGCAATATAAGTTTTTCAATATCGGTTTTTCAATATCAGTTTTTCAATATTTGTTTTTCAATATCGGTTTTTCAATATTTGTTTTTCAATATCGGTTTTTCGATATCAGTTTTTCAATATTTGTTTTTCAATATCGGTTTTTCAATATTTGTTTTTCAATATCGGTTTTTCAATATCGGTTCTAATATCGGATTCAATATCAGTTTTTCAATATCGGTTTTTCAATATCAGTTTTTCGATATCAGTTTTTCAATATCAGTTTTTCGATATCGGTTTTTCAATATTTGTTTTTCAATATCGGTTTTTCAATATGGGTTCTAATATCGGTTTCAATATCAGTTTTTCAATATCGGTTTTTTCGATATCAGTTTTTCGATATCAGTTTTTCAATATTTGTTTTTCAATATCGGTTTTTCAATATCGGTTCTAATATCGGTTTCAATATCGGTTTTTCAATATCGGTTTTTCAATATCGGTTTTTCAATATCAGTTTTTCGATATAAGTTTTTCAATATCGGTTTTTCAATATTTGTTTTACAATATCGGTTTTTCAATATCAGTTTTTCAATATTTGTTCTCCAATATCGGTTTTTGAATATCGGTTCTAATATCGGAATCAATATCGGTTTTTCAATATCGGTTTTTCAATATCAGTTTTTCGATATCAGTTTTTCAATATTTGTTTTTCAATATCGGTTTTTCAATATCGGTTCTAATATCGGTTTCAATATCAGTTTTTCAATATCGGTTCTTCAATATCGGTTTTTCAATATCAGTTTTTCGATATCAGTTTTTCAATATTTGTTTTTCAATATCGGTTTTTCAATATCGGTTCTAATATCGGTTTCAATATCAGTTTTTCAATATCGGTTTTTCGATATCAGTTTTTCGATATCGGTTTTTCAATATCAGTTTTTCGATATCAGTTTTTCAATATTTGTTTTTCAATATCGGTTTTTCAATATCGGTTCTAATATCGGTTTCAATATCGGTTTTTCGATATCAGTTTTTCAATATTTGTTTTTCAATATCGGTTTTTCAATATTTGTTTTTCAATATCGGTTTTTCAATATCGGTTCTAATATCGGTTTCAATATCGGTTTTTCAATATCGGTTTTTCAATATCGGTTTTTCAATATCGGTTTTTCAATATCAGTTTTTCGATATAAGTTTTTCAATATCGGTTTTTCAATATTTGTTTTTCAATATCGGTTTTTCAATATCGGTTCTAATATCGGATTCAATATCGGTTTTTCAATATCGGTTTTTCAATATCGGTTCTAATATCGGTTTCAACATCAGTTTTTCAATATCGGTTTTTCAATATCAGTTTTTCGATATCAGTTTTTCAATATTTGTTCTTCAATATGGTTTTTTCAATATCGGTTCTAATATCGGTTTCAATATCGGTTTTGCAATATAAGCTTTTCAATATCGGTTTTTCAATATCGGTTTTTCAATATCAGTTTTTCGATATCAGTTTTTCAATATTTGTTTTTCAATATCGGTTTTTCAATATCGGTTCTAATATCGGTTTCAATATCGGTTTTTCAATATCGGTTTTTCAATATCGGTTTTTCAATATCAGTTTTTCGATATAAGTTTTTCAATATCGGTTTTTCAATATTTGTTTTTCAATATCGGTTTTTCAATATCAGTTTTTCAATATTTGTTCTCCAATATCGGTTTTTGAATATCGGTTCTAATATCGGAATCAATATCGGTTTTTCAATATCGGTTTTTCAATATCGGTTTTTCGATATCAGTTTTTCGATATCAGTTTTTCAATATCGGTTTTTCAATATCAGTTTTTCGATATCAGTTTTTCAATATTTGTTTTTCAATATCGGTTTTTCAATATCGGTTCTAATATCGGTTTCAATATCGGTTTTTCGATATCAGTTTTTCAATATTTGTTTTTCAATATCGGTTTTTCAATATTTGTTTTTCAATATCGGTTTTTCAATATCGGTTCTAATATCGGTTTCAATATCGGTTTTTCAATATCGGTTTTTCAATATCGGTTTTTCAATATCGGTTTTTCAATATCAGTTTTTCGATATAAGTTTTTCAATATCGGTTTTTCAATATTTGTTTTTCAATATCGGTTTTTCAATATCAGTTTTTCAATATTTGTTCTCCAATATCGGTTTTTGAATATCGGTTCTAATATCGGAATCAATATCGGTTTTTCAATATCGGTTTTTCAATATCAGTTTTTCGATATCAGTTTTTCAATATTTGTTTTTCAATATCGGTTTTTCAATATCGGTTCTAATATCGGTTTCAATATCAGTTTTTCAATATCGGTTTTTCGATATCAGTTTTTCGATATAAGTTTTTCAATATCGGTTTTTCAATATTTGTTTTTCAATAGCGGTTTTTCAATATCGGTTCTAATATCGGATTCAATATCGGTTTTTCAATATCGGTTTTTCGATATCAGTTTTTCGATATAAGTTTTTCAATATCGGTTTTTCAATATTTGTTTTTCAATATCGGTTTTTCAATATCGGTTCTAATATCGGATTCAATATCGGTTTTTCAATATCAGTTTTTCAATATTTGTTCTCCAATATCGGTTTTTGAATATCGGTTCTAATATCGGAATCAATATCGGTTTTTCAATATCGGTTTTTCAATATCAGTTTTTCGATATCAGTTTTTCAATATTTGTTTTTCAATATCGGTTTTTCAATATCGGTTCTAATATCGGTTTCAATATCAGTTTTTCAATATCGGTTTTTCGATATCAGTTTTTCGATATCAGTTTTTCAATATTTGTTGTTCAATATCGGTTTTTCAATATCGGTTCTAATATCGGTTTCAACATCATTTTTTCAATATCGGTTTTTCAATATCACTTTTTCAATATCGGTTTTTCAATATCGGTTCTAATATCGGTTTCAATATCGGTTTTTCAATATCGGTTTTTCAATATCGGTTTTTCAATATCGGTTTTTCAATATCGGTTTTTCAATATCAGTTTTTCGATATCAGTTTTTCAATATTTGTTTTTCAATATCGGTTTTTCAATATCGGTTCTAATATCGGATTCAATATCAGTTTTTCAATATCGGTTTTTCAATATCAGTTTTTCGATATCAGTTTTTCAATATCAGTTTTTCGATATCGGTTTTTCAATATTTGTTTTTCAATATCGGTTTTTCAATATGGGTTCTAATATCGGTTTCAATATCAGTTTTTCAATATCGGTTTTTCGATATCAGTTTTTCGATATCAGTTCTTCAATATTTGTTTTTCAATATCGGTTTTTCAATATCGGTTCTAATATCGGTTTCAATATCGGTTTTTCAATATCGGTTTTTCAATATCGGTTTTTCAATATCAGTTTTTCGATATAAGTTTTTCAATATCGGTTTTTCAATATTTGTTTTTCAATATCGGTTTTTCAATATCAGTTTTTCAATATTTGTTCTCCAATATCGGTTTTTGAATATCGGTTCTAATATCGGAATCAATATCGGTTTTTCAATATCGGTTTTTCAATATCAGTTTTTCGATATCAGTTTTTCAATATTTGTTTTTCAATATCGGTTTTTCAATATCGGTTCTAATATCGGTTTCAATATCAGTTTTTCGATATAAGTTTTTCAATATCGGTTTTTCAATATTTGTTTTTCAATATCGGTTTTTCAATATCAGTTTTTCAATATTTGTTCTCCAATATCGGTTTTTGAATATCGGTTCTAATATCGGAATCAATATCGGTTTTTCAATATCGGTTTTTCAATATCGGTTTTTCGATATCAGTTTTTCGATATCAGTTTTTCAATATCGGTTTTTCAATATCAGTTTTTCGATATCAGTTTTTCAATATTTGTTTTTCAATATCGGTTTTTCAATATCGGTTCTAATATCGGTTTCAATATCGGTTTTTCGATATCAGTTTTTCAATATTTGTTTTTCAATATCGGTTTTTCAATATTTGTTTTTCAATATCGGTTTTTCAATATCGGTTCTAATATCGGTTTCAATATCGGTTTTTCAATATCGGTTTTTCAATATCGGTTTTTCAATATCGGTTTTTCAATATCAGTTTTTCGATATAAGTTTTTCAATATCGGTTTTTCAATATTTGTTTTTCAATATCGGTTTTTCAATATCAGTTTTTCAATATTTGTTCTCCAATATCGGTTTTTGAATATCGGTTCTAATATCGGAATCAATATCGGTTTTTCAATATCGGTTTTTCAATATCAGTTTTTCGATATCAGTTTTTCAATATTTGTTTTTCAATATCGGTTTTTCAATATCGGTTCTAATATCGGTTTCAATATCAGTTTTTCAATATCGGTTTTTCGATATCAGTTTTTCGATATCAGTTTTTCAATATTTGTTGTTCAATATCGGTTTTTCAATATCGGTTCTAATATCGGTTTCAACATCATTTTTTCAATATCGGTTTTTCAATATCACTTTTTCAATATCGGTTTTTCAATATCGGTTCTAATATCGGTTTCAATATCGGTTTTTCAATATCGGTTTTTCAATATCGGTTTTTCAATATCGGTTTTTCAATATCGGTTTTTCAATATCAGTTTTTCGATATCAGTTTTTCAATATTTGTTTTTCAATATCGGTTTTTCAATATCGGTTCTAATATCGGATTCAATATCAGTTTTTCAATATCGGTTTTTCAATATCAGTTTTTCGATATCAGTTTTTCAATATCAGTTTTTCGATATCGGTTTTTCAATATTTGTTTTTCAATATCGGTTTTTCAATATGGGTTCTAATATCGGTTTTTCAATATGGGTTCTAATATCGGTTTCAATATCAGTTTTTCAATATCGGTTTTTCGATATCAGTTTTTCGATATCAGTTCTTCAATATTTGTTTTTCAATATCGGTTTTTCAATATCGGTTCTAATATCGGTTTCAATATCGGTTTTTCAATATCGGTTTTTCAATATCGGTTTTTCAATATCAGTTTTTCGATATAAGTTTTTCAATATCGGTTTTTCAATATTTGTTTTTCAATATCGGTTTTTCAATATCAGTTTTTCAATATTTGTTCTCCAATATCGGTTTTTGAATATCGGTTCTAATATCGGAATCAATATCGGTTTTTCAATATCGGTTTTTCAATATCAGTTTTTCGATATCAGTTTTTCAATATTTGTTTTTCAATATCGGTTTTTCAATATCGGTTCTAATATCGGTTTCAATATCAGTTTTTCAATATCGGTTTTTCAATATCGGTTTTTCAATATCAGTTTTTCGATATCAGTTTTTCAATATTTGTTTTTCAATATCGGTTTTTCAATATCGGTTCTAATATCGGTTTCAATATCAGTTTTTCAATATCGGTTTTTCGATATCAGTTTTTCGATATCAGTTTTTCAATATCGGTTTTTCAATATCAGTTTTTCGATATCAGTTTTTCAATATTTGTTTTTCAATATCGGTTTTTCAATATCGGTTCTAATATCGGTTTCAATATCGGTTTTTCGATATCAGTTTTTCAATATTTGTTTTTCAATATCGGTTTTTCAATATTTGTTTTTCAATATCGGTTTTTCAATATCGGTTTCAATATCGGTTTTTCGATATCAGTTTTTCAATATTTGTTTTTCAATATCGGTTTTTCAATATTTGTTTTTCAATATCGGTTTTTCAATATCGGTTCTAATATCGGATTCAATATCAGTTTTTCAATATCGGTTTTTCAATATCAGTTTTTCGATATCAGTTTTTCAATATCAGTTTTTCGATATCGGTTTTTCAATATTGGTTTTTCAATATCGGTTCTAATATCGGTTTCAATATCAGTTTTTCAATATCGGTTTTTCGATATCAGTTTTTCAATATCAGTTTTTCAATATCGGTTTTTCAATATCACTTTTTCAATATCGGTTTTTCAATATCGGTTCTAATATCGGTTTCAATATCAGTTTTTCAATATCGGTTTTTCAATATCGGTTTTTCAATATCGGTTCTAATATCGGTTTCAATATCAGTTTTTCAATATCGGTTTTTCAATATCAGTTTTTCGATATCAGTTTTTCAATATTTGTTTTTCAATATCGGTTTTTCAATATCGGTTCTAATATCGGTTTCAATATCGGTTTTTCGATAACAGTTTTTCAATATTTGTTTTTCAATATCGGTTTTTCAATATTTGTTTTTCAATATCGGTTTTTCAATATCGGTTCTAATATCGGTTTCAATATCAGTTTTTCAATATCGGTTTTTCAATATCGGTTTTTCAATATCAGTTTTTCGATATCAGTTTTTCAATATTTGTTTTTCAATATCGGTTTCACAATATCGGTTCTAATATCGGTTTCAATATCGGTTTTGCAATATAAGTTTTTCAATATCGGTTTTTCAATATCGGTTTTTCAATATCGGTTTTTCGATATCAGTTTTTCAATATTTGTTTTTCAATATCGGTTTTTCAATATCGGTTCTAATATCGGTTTCAATATCGGTTTTTCGATATCAGTTTTTCAATATTTGTTTTTCAATATCGGTTTTTCAATATTTGTTTTTCAATATCGGTTTTTCAATATCGGTTCTAATATCGGTTTCAATATCAGTTTTTCGATAACAGTTTTTCAATATTTGTTTTTCAATATCGGTTTTTCAATATTTGTTTTTCAATATCGGTTTTTCAATATCGGTTCTAATATCGGTTTCAATATCAGTTTTTCAATATCGGTTTTTCAATATCGGTTTTTCAATATCAGTTTTTCGATATCAGTTTTTCAATATTTGTTTTTCAATATCGGTTTCACAATATCGGTTCTAATATCGGTTTCAATATCGGTTTTGCAATATAAGTTTTTCAATATCGGTTTTTCAATATCGGTTTTTCAATATCGGTTTTTCGATATCAGTTTTTCAATATTTGTTTTTCAATATCGGTTTTTCAATATCGGTTCTAATATCGGTTTCAATATCGGTTTTTCGATATCAGTTTTTCAATATTTGTTTTTCAATATCGGTTTTTCAATATTTGTTTTTCAATATCGGTTTTTCAATATCGGTTCTAATATCGGTTTCAATATCAGTTTTTCAATATCGGTTTTTCAATATCGGTTTTTCAATATCGGTTTTTCAATATCAGTTTTTCAATATCAGTTTTTCAATATCGGTTTTTCAATATCGGTTTTTCAATATCAGTTTTTCAATATTTGTTTTTCAATATCGGTTTTTCAATATCGGTTCTAATATCGGTTTCAATATCGGTTTTGCAATATAAGTTTTTCAATATCGGTTTTTCAATATCAGTTTTTCAATATTTGTTTTTCAATATCGGTTTTTCAATATTTGTTTTTCAATATCGGTTTTTCGATATCAGTTTTTCAATATTTGTTTTTCAATATCGGTTTTTCAATATTTGTTTTTCAATATCGGTTTTTCAATATCGGTTCTAATATCGGATTCAATATCAGTTTTTCAATATCGGTTTTTCAATATCAGTTTTTCGATATCAGTTTTTCGATATCAGTTTTTCAATATCGGTTTTTCAATATCAGTTTTTCGATATCAGTTTATCAATATTTGTTCTCCAATATCGGTTTTTGAATATCGGTTCTAATATCGGAATCAATATCGGTTTTTCAATATCGGTTTTTTCAATATCGGTTTTTCAATATCGGTTTCAATATCGGTTTTTCGATATCAGTTTTTCAATATTTGTTTTTCAATATCGGTTTTTCAATATTTGTTTTTCAATATCGGTTTTTCAATATGGGTTCTAATATCGGTTTTCAATATCGGTTTTTCAATATCGGTTTTTCGATATCAGTTTTTCAATATTTGTTTTTCAATATCGGTTTTTCAATATTTGTTTTTCAATATCGGTTTTTCAATATGGGTTCTAATATCGGTTTTCAATATCGGTTTTTCAATATCGGTTTTTCAATATCAGTTTTTCGATATAAGTTTTTCAATATCGGTTTTCAATATTTGTTTTTCAATATCGGTTTTTCAATATCAGTTTTTCAATATTTGTTCTCCAATATCGGTTTTTGAATATCGGTTCTAATATCGGAATCAATATCGGTTTTTCAATATCGGTTTTTCAATATCGGTTTTTCGATATCAGTTTTTCGATATCAGTTTTTCAATATCGGTTTTTCAATATCAGTTTTTCGATATCAGTTTTTCAATATTTGTTTTTCAATATCGGTTTTTCAATATCGGTTCTAATATCGGTTTCAATATCGGTTTTTCGATATCAGTTTTTCAATATTTGTTTTTCAATATCGGTTTTTCAATATTTGTTTTTCAATATCGGTTTTTCAATATGGGTTCTAATATCGGTTTTCAATATCGGTTTTTCAATATCGGTTTTTCGATATCAGTTTTTCAATATTTGTTTTTCATATCGGTTTTTCAATATTTGTTTTTCAATATCGGTTTTTCAATATCGGTTTTTCAATATCGGTTTTTCAATATCGGTTTTTCAATATCGGTTTTTCAATATTAGTTTTTCAATATTTGTTCTCCAATATCGGTTTTTCAATATCGGTTCTAATATCGGAATCAATATCGGTTTTTCAATATCGGTTTTCAATATCAGTTTTTCGATATCAGTTTTTCAATATTTGTTTTTCAATATCGGTTTTTCAATATCGGTTCTAATATCGGTTTCAATATCAGTTTTTCAATATCGGTTTTTCGATATCAGTTTTTCGATATCAGTTTTTCAATATTTGTTGTTCAATATCGGTTTTTCAATATCGGTTCTAATATCGGTTTCAACATCATTTTTTTCAATATCGGTTTTTCAATATCACTTTTTCAATATCGGTTTTTCAATATCGGTTCTAATATCGGTTTCAATATCGGTTTTTCAATATCGGTTTTTCAATATCGGTTTTTCAATATCGGTTTTTCAATATCGGTTTTTCAATATCAGTTTTTCGATATCAGTTTTTCAATATTTGTTTTTCAATATCGGTTTTTCAATATCGGTTCTAATATCGGTTTCAATATCAGTTTTTCAATATCGGTTTTTCGATATCAGTTTTTCGATATCAGTTTTTCAATATCGGTTTTTCAATATCACTTTTTCAATATCGGTTTTTCAATATCGGTTCTAATATCGGTTTCAATATCAGTTTTTCAATATCGGTTTTTCAATATCGGTTTTTCAATATCGGTTCTAATATCGGTTTCAATATCAGTTTTTCAATATCGGTTTTTCAATATCAGTTTTCGATATCAGTTTTCAATATTTGTTTTTCAATATCGGTTTTTCAATATCGGTTCTAATATCGGTTTCAATATCGGTTTTTCGATACAGTTTTTCAATATTTGTTTTTCAATATCGGTTTTTCAATATTTGTTTTTCAATATCGGTTTTTCAATATCGGTTCTAATATCGGTTTCAATATCAGTTTTTCAATATCGGTTTTTCAATATCGGTTTTTCAATATCAGTTTTTCGATATCAGTTTTTCAATATTTGTTTTTCAATATCGGTTTCACAATATCGGTTCTAATATCGGTTTCAATATCGGTTTTGCAATATAAGTTTTTCAATATCGGTTTTTCAATATCGGTTTTTCGATATCAGTTTTTCAATATTTGTTTTTCAATATCGGTTTTTCAATATCGGTTCTAATATCGGTTTCAATATCGGTTTTTCGATATCAGTTTTTCAATATTTGTTTTTCAATATCGGTTTTTCAATATTTGTTTTTCAATATCGGTTTTTCAATATCGGTTCTAATATCGGTTTCAATATCAGTTTTTCAATATCGGTTTTTCAATATCGGTTTTTCAATATCGGTTTTTCAATATCAGTTTTTCAATATCAGTTTTTCAATATCGGTTTTTCAATATCGGTTTTTCAATATCAGTTTTTCAATATTTGTTTTTCAATATCGGTTTTTCAATATCGGTTCTAATATCGGTTTCAATATCGGTTTTGCAATATAAGTTTTCAATATCGGTTTTTCAATATCAGTTTTTCAATATTTGTTTTTCAATATCGGTTTTTCAATATTTGTTTTTCAATATCGGTTTTTCGATATCAGTTTTTCAATATTTGTTTTTCAATATCGGTTTTTCAATATTTGTTTTTCAATATCGGTTTTTCAATATCGGTTCTAATATCGGATTCAATATCAGTTTTTCAATATCGGTTTTCAATACCAGTTTTTCGATATCAGTTTTCGATATCAGTTTTTCAATATCGGTTTTTCAATATCAGTTTTTCGATATCAGTTTATCAATATTTGTTCTCCAATATCGGTTTTTGAATATCGGTTCTAATATCGGAATCAATATCGGTTTTTCAATATCGGTTTTTCAATATCGGTTTTTCAATATCGGTTTCAATATCGGTTTTTCGATATCAGTTTTTCAATATTTGTTTTTCAATATCGGTTTTTCAATATTTGTTTTTCAATATCGGTTTTCAATATGGGTTCTAATATCGGTTTTCAATATCGGTTTTTCAATATCGGTTTTCGATATCAGTTTTTCAATATTTGTTTTTCAATATCGGTTTTTTCAATATTTGTTTTTCAATATCGGTTTTTCAATATGGGTTTCTAATATCGGTTTTCAATATCGGTTTTTCAATATCGGTTTTTCAATATCAGTTTTTCGATATAAGTTTTTCAATATCGGTTTTCAATATTTGTTTTTCAATATCGGTTTTTCAATATCAGTTTTTCAATATTTGTTCTCCAATATCGGTTTTTGAATATCGGTTCTAATATCGGAATCAATATCGGTTTTTCAATATCGGTTTTTTCAATATCGGTTTTTCGATATCAGTTTTTCGATATCAGTTTTTCAATATCGGTTTTTCAATATCAGTTTTTCGATATCAGTTTTTCAATATTTGTTTTTCAATATCGGTTTTTCAATATCGGTTCTAATATCGGTTTCAATATCGGTTTTTCGATATCAGTTTTTCAATATTTGTTTTTCAATATCGGTTTTTCAATATTTGTTTTTCAATATCGGTTTTTCAATATGGGTTCTAATATCGGTTTTCAATATCGGTTTTTCAATATCGGTTTTTCGATATCAGTTTTTCAATATTTGTTTTTCAATATCGGTTTTTCAATATTTGTTTTTCAATATCGGTTTTTCAATATCGGTTTTTCAATATCGGTTTTTCAATATCGGTTTTTCAATATCGGTTTTTCAATATCAGTTTTTCAATATTTGTTCTCCAATATCGGTTTTTCAATATCGGTTCTAATATCGGAATCAATATCGGTTTTTCAATATCGGTTTTTCAATATCAGTTTTTCGATATCAGTTTTTCAATATTTGTTTTTCAATATCGGTTTTTCAATATCGGTTCTAATATCGGTTTCAATATCAGTTTTTCAATATCGGTTTTTCGATATCAGTTTTTCGATATCAGTTTTTCAATATTTGTTGTTCAATATCGGTTTTTCAATATCGGTTCTAATATCGGTTTCAACATCATTTTTTCAATATCGGTTTTTCAATATCAGTTTTTCGATATCAGTTTTTCAATATTGTTTTTCAATATCGGTTTTTCAATATCGGTTCTAATATCGGTTTCAATATCAGTTTTTCAATATCGGTTTTTCGATATCAGTTTTTCGATATCAGTTTTTCAATATCGGTTTTTCAATATCAGTTTTTCGATATCAGTTTTTCAATATTTGTTTTTCAATATCGGTTTTTCAATATCGGTTTTTCAATATCGGTTTTTCAATATCAGTTTTCGATATCAGTTTTCAATATTTGTTTTTCAATATCGGTTTTTCAATATCGGTTCTAATATCGGTTTCAATATCAGTTTTTCAATATCGGTTTTTCGATATCAGTTTTTCGATATCAGTTTTTCAATATTTGTTGTTCAATATCGGTTTTTCAATATCGGTTCTAATATCGGTTTCAATATCGGTTTTCGATATCAGTTTTTCAATATTTGTTTTTCAATATCGGTTTTTCAATATTTGTTTTCAATATCGGTTTTTCAATATCGGTTCTAATATCGGATTCAATATCAGTTTTTCAATATCGGTTTTTTCCATATCAGTTTTTCGATATCAGTTTTTCAATATCAGTTTTTCGATATCGGTTTTTCAATATTGGTTTTTCAATATCGGTTCTAATATCGGTTTCAATATCAGTTTTTCAATATCGGTTTTTCGATATCAGTTTTTTCAATATCAGTTTTTCAATATCGGTTTTTCAATATCACTTTTTCAATATCGGTTTTTCAATATCGGTTCTAATATCGGTTTCAATATCAGTTTTTCAATATCGGTTTTTCAATATCGGTTTTTCAATATCGGTCTAATATCGGTTTTCAATATCAGTTTTTCAATATCGGTTTTTCAATATCAGTTTTTCGATATCAGTTTTTCAATATTTGTTTTTCAATATCGGTTTTTCAATATCGGTTCTAATATCGGTTTTTCGATATCAGTTTTTCAATATTTGTTTTTCAATATCGGTTTTTCAATATTTGTTTTTCAATATCGGTTTTTCAATATCGGTTCTAATATCGGTTTCAATATCAGTTTTTCAATATCGGTTTTTCAATATCGGTTTTTCAATATCAGTTTTTCGATATCAGTTTTTCAATATTTGTTTTTCAATATCGGTTTCACAATATCGGTTCTAATATCGGTTTCAATATCGGTTTTGCAATATAAGTTTTTCAATATCGGTTTTTCAATATCGGTTTTTCAATATCGGTTTTTCGATATCAGTTTTTCAATATTTGTTTTTCAATATCGGTTTTTCAATATCGGTTCTAATATCGGTTTCAATATCGGTTTTTCGATATCAGTTTTTCAATATTTGTTTTTCAATATCGGTTTTTCAATATTTGTTTTTCAATATCGGTTTTTCAATATCGGTTCTAATATCGGTTTCAATATCAGTTTTTCAATATCGGTTTTTCAATATCGGTTTTTCAATATCGGTTTTTCAATATCAGTTTTTCAATATCAGTTTTTCAATATCGGTTTTTCAATATCGGTTTTTCAATATCAGTTTTTCAATATTTGTTTTTCAATATCGGTTTTTCAATATCGGTTCTAATATCGGTTTCAATATCGGTTTTGCAATATAAGTTTTTCAATATCGGTTTTTCAATATCAGTTTTTCAATATTTGTTTTTCAATATCGGTTTTTCAATATTTGTTTTTCAATATCGGTTTTTCGATATCAGTTTTTCAATATTTGTTTTTCAATATCGGTTTTTCAATATTTGTTTTTCAATATCGGTTTTTCAATATCGGTTCTAATATCGGATTCAATATCAGTTTTTCAATATCGGTTTTTCAATATCAGTTTTTCGATATCAGTTTTTCAATATCAGTTTTTCGATATCGGTTTTTCAATATTTGTTTTTCAATATCGGTTTTTCAATATCGGTTCTAATATCGGTTTCAATATCGGTTTTTCGATATCAGTTTTTCAATATTTGTTTTTCAATATCGGTTTTTCAATATTTGTTTTTCAATATCGGTTTTTCAATATCGGTTCTAATATCGGTTTCAATATCAGTTTTTCAATATCGGTTTTTCAATATCGGTTTTTCAATATCGGTTTTTCAATATCAGTTTTTCAATATCAGTTTTTCAATATCGGTTTTTCAATATCGGTTTTTCAATATCAGTTTTTCAATATTTGTTTTTCAATATCGGTTTTTCAATATCGGTTCTAATATCGGTTTCAATATCGGTTTTGCAATATAAGTTTTTCAATATCGGTTTTTCAATATCAGTTTTTCAATATTTGTTTTTCAATATCGGTTTTTCAATATTTGTTTTTCAATATCGGTTTTTCGATATCAGTTTTTCAATATTTGTTTTTCAATATCGGTTTTTCAATATTTGTTTTTCAATATCGGTTTTTCAATATCGGTTCTAATATCGGTTTCAATATCAGTTTTTCAATATCGGTTTTTCAATATCGGTTTTTCAATATCAGTTTTTCGATATCAGTTTTTCAATATTTGTTTTTCAATATCGGTTTCACAATATCGGTTCTAATATCGGTTTCAATATCGGTTTTTCAATATCGGTTTTTCAATATCGGTTTTTCAATATCAGTTTTTCGATATAAGTTTTTCAATATCGGTTTTTCAATATTTGTTTTTCAATATCGGTTTTTCAATTTCAGTTTTTCAATATTTGTTCTCCAATATCGGTTTTTGAATATCGGTTCTAATATCGGAATCAATATCGGTTTTTCAATATCGGTTTTTCAATATCAGTTTTTCGATATCAGTTTTTCAATATTTGTTTTTCAATATCGGTTTTTCAATATCGGTTCTAATATCGGTTTCAATATCAGTTTTTCAATATCGGTTTTTCAATATCGGTTTTTCAATATCAGTTTTTCGATATCAGTTTTTCAATATTTGTTTTTCAATATCGGTTTTTCAATATCGGTTCTAATATCGGTTTCAATATCAGTTTTTCAATATCGGTTTTTCGATATCAGTTTTTCGATATCAGTTTTTCAATATCGGTTTTTCAATATCAGTTTTTCGATATCAGTTTTTCAATATTTGTTTTTCAATATCGGTTTTTCAATATCGGTTCTAATATCGGTTTCAATATCGGTTTTTCGATATCAGTTTTTCAATATTTGTTTTTCAATATCGGTTTTTCAATATTTGTTTTTCAATATCGGTTTTTCAATATCGGTTCTAATATCGGTTTCAATATCGGTTTTTCAATATCGGTTTTTCAATATCGGTTTTTCAATATCGGTTTTTCAATATCAGTTTTTCGATATAAGTTTTTCAATATCGGTTTTTCAATATTTGTTTTTCAATATCGGTTTTTCAATATCGGTTCTAATATCGGTTTCAATATCAGTTTTTCAATATCGGTTTTTCGATATCAGTTTTTCGATATCAGTTTTTCAATATTTGTTGTTCAATATCGGTTTTTCAATATTTGTTTTTCAATATCGGTTTTTCAATATCGGTTCTAATATCGGTTTCAATATCAGTTTTTCAATATCGGTTTTTCAATATCGGTTTTTCAATATCGGTTTTTCAATATCAGTTTTTCAATATCAGTTTTTCAATATCGGTTTTTCAATATCGGTTTTTCAATATCAGTTTTTCAATATTTGTTTTTCAATATCGGTTTTTCAATATCGGTTCTAATATCGGTTTCAATATCGGTTTTGCAATATAAGTTTTTCAATATCGGTTTTTCAATATCAGTTTTTCAATATTTGTTTTTCAATATCGGTTTTTCAATATTTGTTTTTCAATATCGGTTTTTCGATATCAGTTTTTCAATATTTGTTTTTCAATATCGGTTTTTCAATATTTGTTTTTCAATATCGGTTTTTCAATATCGGTTCTAATATCGGATTCAATATCAGTTTTTCAATATCGGTTTTTCAATATCAGTTTTTCGATATCAGTTTTTAAATATCAGTTTTTCGATATCGGTTTTTCAATATTTGTTTTTCAATATCGGTTTTTCAATATGGGTTCTAATATCGGTTTCAATATCAGTTTTTCAATATCGGTTTTTCGATATCAGTTTTTCGATATCAGTTTTTCAATATTTGTTTTTCAATATCGGTTTTTCAATATCGGTTCTAATATCGGTTTCAATATCGGTTTTTCAATATCGGTTTTTCAATATCGGTTTTTCAATATCAGTTTTTCGATATAAGTTTTTCAATATCGGTTTTTCAATATTTGTTTTTCAATATCGGTTTTTCAATATCAGTTTTTCAATATTTGTTCTCCAATATCGGTTTTTGAATATCGGTTCTAATATCGGAATCAATATCGGTTTTTCAATATCGGTTTCAATATCAGTTTTTCAATATCGGTTTTTCGATATCAGTTTTTCGATATCAGTTTTTCAATATTTGTTGTTCAATATCGGTTTTTCAATATCGGTTCTAATATCGGTTTCAATATCGGTTTTTCGATATCAGTTTTTCAATATTTGTTTTTCAATATCGGTTTTTCAATATTTGTTTTTCAATATCGGTTTTTCAATATCGGTTCTAATATCGGATTCAATATCAGTTTTTCAATATCGGTTTTTCAATATCAGTTTTTCGATATCAGTTTTTCAATATCAGTTTTTCGATATCGGTTTTTCAATATTGGTTTTTCAATATCGGTTCTAATATCGGTTTCAATATCAGTTTTTCAATATCGGTTTTTCGATATCAGTTTTTCAATATCAGTTTTTCAATATCGGTTTTTCAATATCACTTTTTCAATATCGGTTTTTCAATATCGGTTCTAATATCGGTTTCAATATCAGTTTTTCAATATCGGTTTTTCAATATCGGTTTTTCAATATCGGTTCTAATATCGGTTTCAATATCAGTTTTTCAATATCGGTTTTTCAATATCAGTTTTTCGATATCAGTTTTTCAATATTTGTTTTTCAATATCGGTTTTTCAATATCGGTTCTAATATCGGTTTCAATATCGGTTTTTCGATATCAGTTTTTCAATATTTGTTTTTCAATATCGGTTTTTCAATATTTGTTTTTCAATATCGGTTTTTCAATATCGGTTCTAATATCGGTTTCAATATCAGTTTTTCAATATCGGTTTTTCAATATCGGTTTTTCAATATCAGTTTTTCGATATCAGTTTTTCAATATTTGTTTTTCAATATCGGTTTCACAATATCGGTTCTAATATCGGTTTCAATATCGGTTTTGCAATATAAGTTTTTCAATATCGGTTTTTCAATATCGGTTTTTCAATATCGGTTTTTCGATATCAGTTTTTCAATATTTGTTTTTCAATATCGGTTTTTCAATATCGGTTCTAATATCGGTTTCAATATCGGTTTTTCGATATCAGTTTTTCAATATTTGTTTTTCAATATCGGTTTTTCAATATTTGTTTTTCAATATCGGTTTTTCAATATCGGTTCTAATATCGGTTTCAATATCAGTTTTTCAATATCGGTTTTTCAATATCGTTTTTTCAATATCGGTTTTTCAATATCAGTTTTTCAATATCAGTTTTTCAATATCGGTTTTTCAATATCGGTTTTTCAATATCAGTTTTTCAATATTTGTTTTTCAATATCGGTTTTTCAATATCGGTTCTAATATCGGTTTCAATATCGGTTTTGCAATATAAGTTTTTCAATATCGGTTTTTCAATATCAGTTTTTCAATATTTGTTTTTCAATATCGGTTTTTCAATATTTGTTTTTCAATATCGGTTTTTCGATATCAGTTTTTCAATATTTGTTTTTCAATATCGGTTTTTCAATATTTGTTTTTCAATATCGGTTTTTCAATATCGGTTCTAATATCGGATTCAATATCAGTTTTTCAATATCGGTTTTTCAATATCAGTTTTTCGATATCAGTTTTTCAATATCAGTTTTTCGATATCGGTTTTTCAATATTTGTTTTTCAATATCGGTTTTTCAATATCGGTTCTAATATCGGTTTCAATATCGGTTTTTCGATATCAGTTTTTCAATATTTGTTTTTCAAAATCGGTTTTTCAATATTTGTTTTTCAATATCGGTTTTTCAATATCGGTTCTAATATCGGTTTCAATATCAGTTTTTCAATATCGGTTTTTCAATATCGGTTTTTCAATATCGGTTTTTCAATATCAGTTTTTCAATATCAGTTTTTCAATATCGGTTTTTCAATATCGGTTTTTCAATATCAGTTTTTCAATATTTGTTTTTCAATATCGGTTTTTCAATATCGGTTCTAATATCGGTTTCAATATCGGTTTTGCAATATAAGTTTTTCAATATCGGTTTTTCAATATCAGTTTTTCAATATTTGTTTTTCAATATCGGTTTTTCAATATTTGTTTTTCAATATCGGTTTTTCGATATCAGTTTTTCAATATTTGTTTTTCAATATCGGTTTTTCAATATTTGTTTTTCAATATCGGTTTTTCAATATCGGTTTTTCAATATCGGTTCTAATATCGGTTTCAATATCAGTTTTTCAATATCGGTTTTTCAATATCGGTTTTTCAATATCAGTTTTTCGATATCAGTTTTTCAATATTTGTTTTTCAATATCGGTTTCACAATATCGGTTCTAATATCGGTTTCAATATCGGTTTTTCAATATCGGTTTTTCAATATCGGTTTTTCAATATCAGTTTTTCGATATAAGTTTTTCAATATCGGTTTTTCAATATTTGTTTTTCAATATCGGTTTTTCAATATCAGTTTTTCAATATTTGTTCTCCAATATCGGTTTTTGAATATCGGTTCTAATATCGGAATCAATATCGGTTTTTCAATATCGGTTTTTCAATATCAGTTTTTCGATATCAGTTTTTCAATATTTGTTTTTCAATATCGGTTTTTCAATATCGGTTCTAATATCGGTTTCAATATCAGTTTTTCAATATCGGTTTTTCAATATCGGTTTTTCAATATCAGTTTTTCGATATCAGTTTTTCAATATTTGTTTTTCAATATCGGTTTTTCAATATCGGTTCTAATATCGGTTTCAATATCAGTTTTTCAATATCGGTTTTTCGATATCAGTTTTTCGATATCAGTTTTTCAATATCGGTTTTTCAATATCAGTTTTTCGATATCAGTTTTTCAATATTTGTTTTTCAATATCGGTTTTTCAATATCGGTTCTAATATCGGTTTCAATATCGGTTTTTCGATATCATTTTTTCAATATTTGTTTTTCAATATCGGTTTTTCAATATTTGTTTTTCAATATCGGTTTTTCAATATCGGTTCTAATATCGGTTTCAATATCGGTTTTTCAATATCGGTTTTTCAATATCGGTTTTTCAATATCGGTTTTTCAATATCAGTTTTTCGATATAAGTTTTTCAATATCGGTTTTTCAATATTTGTTTTTCAATATCGGTTTTTCAATATCGGTTCTAATATCGGTTTCAATATCAGTTTTTCAATATCGGTTTTTCGATATCAGTTTTTCGATATCAGTTTTTCAATATTTGTTGTTCAATATCGGTTTTTCAATATTTGTTTTTCAATATCGGTTTTTCAATATCGGTTCTAATATCGGTTTCAATATCAGTTTTTCAATATCGGTTTTTCAATATCGGTTTTTCAATATCAGTTTTTCAATATCAGTTTTTCAATATCGGTTTTTCAATATCGGTTTTTCAATATCAGTTTTTCAATATTTGTTTTTCAATATCGGTTTTTCAATATCGGTTCTAATATCGGTTTCAATATCGGTTTTGCAATATAAGTTTTTCAATATCGGTTTTTCAATATCAGTTTTTCAATATTTGTTTTTCAATATCGGTTTTTCAATATTTGTTTTTCAATATCGGTTTTTCGATATCAGTTTTTCAATATTTGTTTTTCAATATCGGTTTTTCAATATTTGTTTTTCAATATCGGTTTTTCAATATCGGTTCTAATATCGGATTCAATATCAGTTTTTCAATATCGGTTTTTCAATATCAGTTTTTCGATATCAGTTTTTCAATATCAGTTTTTCGATATCGGTTTTTCAATATTTGTTTTTCAATATCGGTTTTTCAATATGGGTTCTAATATCGGTTTCAATATCAGTTTTTCAATATCGGTTTTTCGATATCAGTTTTTCGATATCAGTTTTTCAATATTTGTTTTTCAATATCGGTTTTTCAATATCGGTTCTAATATCGGTTTCAATATCGGTTTTTCAATATCGGTTTTTCAATATCGGTTTTTCAATATCAGTTTTTCGATATAAGTTTTTCAATATCGGTTTTTCAATATTTGTTTTTCAATATCGGTTTTTCAATATCAGTTTTTCAATATTTGTTCTCCAATATCGGTTTTTGAATATCGGTTCTAATATCGGAATCAATATCGGTTTTTCAATATCGGTTTCAATATCAGTTTTTCAATATCGGTTTTTCGATATCAGTTTTTCGATATCAGTTTTTCAATATTTGTTGTTCAATATCGGTTTTTCAATATCGGTTCTAATATCGGTTTCAATATCGGTTTTTCGATATCAGTTTTTCAATATTTGTTTTTCAATATCGGTTTTTCAATATTTGTTTTTCAATATCGGTTTTTCAATATCGGTTCTAATATCGGATTCAATATCAGTTTTTCAATATCGGTTTTTCAATATCAGTTTTTCGATATCAGTTTTTCAATATCAGTTTTTCGATATCGGTTTTTCAATATTGGTTTTTCAATATCGGTTCTAATATCGGTTTCAATATCAGTTTTTCAATATCGGTTTTTCGATATCAGTTTTTCAATATCAGTTTTTCAATATCGGTTTTTCAATATCACTTTTTCAATATCGGTTTTTCAATATCGGTTCTAATATCGGTTTCAATATCAGTTTTTCAATATCGGTTTTTCAATATCGGTTTTTCAATATCGGTTCTAATATCGGTTTCAATATCAGTTTTTCAATATCGGTTTTTCAATATCAGTTTTTCGATATCAGTTTTTCAATATTTGTTTTTCAATATCGGTTTTTCAATATCGGTTCTAATATCGGTTTCAATATCGGTTTTTCGATATCAGTTTTTCAATATTTGTTTTTCAATATCGGTTTTTCAATATTTGTTTTTCAATATCGGTTTTTCAATATCGGTTCTAATATCGGTTTCAATATCAGTTTTTCAATATCGGTTTTTCAATATCGGTTTTTCAATATCAGTTTTTCGATATCAGTTTTTCAATATTTGTTTTTCAATATCGGTTTCACAATATCGGTTCTAATATCGGTTTCAATATCGGTTTTGCAATATAAGTTTTTCAATATCGGTTTTTCAATATCGGTTTTTCAATATCGGTTTTTCGATATCAGTTTTTCAATATTTGTTTTTCAATATCGGTTTTTCAATATCGGTTCTAATATCGGTTTCAATATCGGTTTTTCGATATCAGTTTTTCAATATTTGTTTTTCAATATCGGTTTTTCAATATTTGTTTTTCAATATCGGTTTTTCAATATCGGTTCTAATATCGGTTTCAATATCAGTTTTTCAATATCGGTTTTTCAATATCGGTTTTTCAATATCAGTTTTTCGATATCAGTTTTTCAATATTTGTTTTTCAATATCGGTTTCACAATATCGGTTCTAATATCGGTTTCAATATCGGTTTTGCAATATAAGTTTTTCAATATCGGTTTTTCAATATCGGTTTTTCAATATCGGTTTTTCGATATCAGTTTTTCAATATTTGTTTTTCAATATCAGTTTTTCGATATCAGTTTTTCAATATTTGTTTTTCAATATCGGTTTCACAATATCGGTTCTAATATCGGTTTCAATATCGGTTTTGCAATATAAGTTTTTCAATATCGGTTTTTCAATATCGGTTTTTCAATATCGGTTTTTCGATATCAGTTTTTCAATATTTGTTTTTCAATATCGGTTTTTCAATATCGGTTCTAATATCGGTTTCAATATCGGTTTTTCGATATCAGTTTTTCAATATTTGTTTTTCAATATCGGTTTTTCAATATTTGTTTTTCAATATCGGTTTTTCAATATCGGTTCTAATATCGGTTTCAATATCAGTTTTTCAATATCGGTTTTTCAATATCGGTTTTTCAATATCGGTTTTTCAATATCAGTTTTTCAATATCAGTTTTTCAATATCGGTTTTTCAATATCGGTTTTTCAATATCAGTTTTTCAATATTTGTTTTTCAATATCGGTTTTTCAATATCGGTTCTAATATCGGTTTCAATATCGGTTTTGCAATATAAGTTTTTCAATATCGGTTTTTCAATATCAGTTTTTCAATATTTGTTTTTCAATATCGGTTTTTCAATATTTGTTTTTCAATATCGGTTTTTCGATATCAGTTTTTCAATATTTGTTTTTCAATATCGGTTTTTCAATATTTGTTTTTCAATATCGGTTTTTCAATATCGGTTCTAATATCGGATTCAATATCAGTTTTTCAATATCGGTTTTTCAATATCAGTTTTTCGATATCAGTTTTTCAATATCAGTTTTTCGATATCGGTTTTTCAATATTTGTTTTTCAATATCGGTTTTTCAATATGGGTTCTAATATCGGTTTCAATATCAGTTTTTCAATATCGGTTTTTCGATATCAGTTTTTCGATATCAGTTTTTCAATATTTGTTTTTCAATATCGGTTTTTCAATATCGGTTCTAATATCGGTTTCAATATCGGTTTTTCAATATCGGTTTTTCAATATCGGTTTTTCAATATCAGTTTTTCGATATAAGTTTTTCAATATCGGTTTTGCAATATCTGTTTTTCGATATCGGTTTTTCAATATCGCTGTTTCAATATCTGTTTTCAATATCGGAATTTTCGAATATCGGTTCTAATATCGGTTTCAATATCGGTTTTGCAATATCAGTTTTTCGATATCAGTTTTTCAATATCGGTTTTTCAATATCGGTTTTGCAATATCAGTTTTTCGATATCAGTTTTTCAATATCGGTTTTTCAATATCGGTTTTTCAATATTGGTTTTTCAATATCGGTTTTTCAATATCGGTTTTTCAATATCGGTTCTAATATCGGTTTCAATATCGGTTTTTCAATATCGCTGTTTCAATATCGGTTTTTCAATATCGGTTTTGCAATATCAGTTTTTCGATATCAGTTTTTCAATATCGGTTTTTCAATATTGGTTTTTCAATATCGGTTTTTCAATATCGGTTTTTCGATATCAGTTTTTCAATATCGGTTTTTCAATATCGGTTTTTCAATATCGGTTTTTCAATATCGGTTCTAATATCGGTTTCAATATCAGTTTTTCAAAATCGGTTTTGCAATATCAGTTTTTCGATATCAGTTTTCAATATCGCTGTTTCAATATCGGTTTTTCAATATCGGTTTTTCAATATCGGTTTTGCAATATCAGTTTTTCGATATCAGTTTTTCAATATCGGTTTTTCAATATCGGTTTTTCAATATTGGTTTTTCAATATCAGTTTTTCAATATTGGTTTTTCAATATCAGTTTTTCAATATCGGTTCTAATATCGGTTTCAAAATCGGGTTTTCAATATCGGTTTTGCAATATCAGT
>NW_027486150.1:0-26018 GCF_050908995.1 Andrena cerasifolii
AATATAAAAAAATTAAAAAAATTTTAAAAAAATTTAAAAAATTAAAAAAAAAATTTTTAAATTTTCAAAAAAATTTTAAAAAAATTTTAAAAAAATTTTAAAAAATTTTAAAAAATTTTCAAAAAATTTTATAAAATTTTAAAAAGTTAAAAAAAATTAAAAATTTTAAATAATTTGAAAAAAATTTAAAAATTTTTTTAAAAAATTGAAAAAAAAATTTTAAAAAAAATTTTTAAAATTTAAAAAATTTAAAAAATTTAAAAAAAAAAATTATAAGAAAATTAAAAAAAAATTTAAATTTAAAAAAATTAAAAAAGTAAAATAAAAGAAAAATAAAAATTAAAAAAAAAATTTAAAAATTAAAACAATTTTTTTAAAAAAAAATTTTTAAAAAGTTTAAAAAAAAATTTAAAAAAAGTTTAAAAAAAATTTAAAAAAATTAAAAAATTTTCAAAAAAATTTTAAAAATTAAAAAAAATTTAAAAAATTATCAAAAAAATTTTAAAAAATTAAAAAAAATAAAAAAGTTAAATAAAAATTTTTAAAAAAAATTTTTAAAAATTAAAAAAATTTTTTTTTAAATTTTCAAAAAATTTTTAGAAAATTTTCAAAAAAATTAAAAAAAATAAAAAAAATTAAAATATAAAAAAAATTTAAAATAAAAAAAAATATACAAAAATTTAAAAGAAAAATAAAAGAAATTAAAAAAAATAAACAAATAAAATTTAAAAAAATAATAATTTAAAACAAAAATAAATAAAAAAAATTTTTAAAATTAAAATAAAATAAAAAATAAAGAAATTTTTTTTAAATTTAAAAAATATGAAAAAATTAAAAAAAAATTGTAAAAAATATAAAAAAATTTTAAAAAAATTTAAAAAATTTTCAAAAAAATTTAAAAAAATTTTCAATTTTTTTTAAAAAAAAATTTAAAAAATACAAATTTAAAAAAAAAATTTAAAAATTTCAAAAAAATTTTAAAAAATTTTCAAAAAATTTTTAAAAAATTTTCAAAAAAATTTTAAAAAAATTTTAAAAAAATTTAAAAAGTTAAAAAAAATTTTAAAAATCTAAAAAATTTAAAAAAAATTAAAAAATATAAAAAAAGTTAAATAAAAATTTAAAAAATTAAATAAAAATATAAAAAATTTTTAAAAAATTTTTAAAAATTTTAAATATTTTAAAAATTAAAAAAAAATAAAAAAAGTTAAATAAAAATTTAAAAAAAAATTTTTAAAAAATTAAAAAAAAAATTATAAGAAAATTAAAAAAAATTTAAAATTTAAAAAAATTAAAAAAGTAAAATAAAAGAAAAATAAAATTTAAAAAAAATTTAAAAGATTAAAACAATTTTTTTAAAAAAATTTTTAAAAATTTAAAAAAATTTTTAAAATTATTTTCAAAAAAATTTAAAAAAATTAAATAAAAATATAAAAAAATTTTAAAAAAATTTTAAAAAATTTTCAAAAAATTTTAAAAAATTTTCAAAAAAATTTTGAAAAATTAAAAAGATAAAAAAATTAAATAAAAATTAAAAAAATTAAAAATATTAAAAATAAAAAAATTTTTAAAAAATTTAAAAATTGTTAAAAATTAAAACAATTTTTTTAAAAAATATAAAAAAATTAAAAAAAAAATTTTTAAATTTTCAAAAAATTTTAAAAAATTTAAAAAAAAAATAAAAAACTTAAAGTCAAAAAATTTTATAATATAAAAAAAAGTTTAAAATTAAAAAAAATATACAAAAATTTAAAAAAAAAATTAAATAAAAAATATAAAAAAAATTTTAAAAAAATTTAAAAAAATTTTAAAAAATTTTAATAAATTTTAAAAAATTTTCAAAAAATTTTAAAAAATTTTCAAAAAATTTTAAAAAATTTTCAAAAAATTTAAAAATTTTCAAAAAAATTTAAAAAATTAAAAAAAAATAAAAAGTTAAATAAAAATTTTTAAAAAATTTAAAAAATTAAAAAAAAAATTTTTAAATTTTCAAAAAAATTTTAGAAAATTTTAAAAAAATTAAAAAAAAATA
The DNA here is from genome assembly GCF_050908995.1 of Andrena cerasifolii. Taxonomy (NCBI): domain Eukaryota; kingdom Metazoa; phylum Arthropoda; class Insecta; order Hymenoptera; family Andrenidae; genus Andrena; species Andrena cerasifolii. The sequence goes on from NW_027486150.1 coordinate 2,033, forward strand.
AAAAAAATTAAAATATAATAAAATTTAAAATAAAAAAAATATACAAAAATTTAAAAGAAAAATAAAAGAAATTAAAAAAATAAACAAATAAAATTTTAAAAAATAATAATTTGAAACAAAAATAAATAAAAAATTTTTAAAATTAAAATAAAATAAAAAATAAAGAAATTTTTTTTAAATTTAAAAAATATTAAAAATTAAAAAAAAATTGTAAAAAATATTAAAAAATTAAAAAAAAAATTTCAAAAATTTTCAAAAAAATTTTAAAAAAATTTCAATTTTTTTTAAAAAAAATTAAAAAAATACAAATTTAAAAAAAAAAAATTTAAAAAATTTCAAAAAATTTTTAAAAATTTTCAAAAAAATTTCAAAAATTTTCAAAAAAATTTAAAAAGTTAAAAAAAATTTTAAAAATTTAAAAAATTTTAAAAAATTAAAAAATATAAAAAAAGTTAAATAAAAAATTTAAAAAAAATTAAATAAAAAATATAAAAAATTTTTTTTAAGAATTTTAAAAATTTTAAAAATTTTAAAAAATTAAAAAAAATAAAAAAAGTTAAATAAAAATTTAAAAAAAAAAATTTTAAAAATTAAAAAAAATTTTTTTTTAAATTTTCAAAAAAATTTTAAAAAATTTTCAAAATTTAAAAAAATTTTTTAAAAATTTAAATATTTAAAAAAAAAATTTAAAAATTTAAAAATTTAAAAAAAAAATTTAAAAAATTTAAAAAAATTTTTTTTTAAATTTTCAAAAAAATTTTAAAAAATTTTCAAAATTTAAAAAAATTTTTTAAAAATTTAAAAATTAAAAAAAAAATAAAAAATTTATAAGAACATTAAAAAAAACATAAAATTTTTAAAAAAATTTAAATAGTAAAATAAAACAAATATAAAATTTTTAAAAAAAAATTTAAAAATTGTTAAGAAATTAAAACAAATTTTTTAAAAAAAATTTAAAAAAAAATTAAAAAATTTAAAAAAAATTTTAAAAAATTTAAAAAAAAATAAAAAATTTATAAGAAAATTAAAAAAACATAAAATTTTTAAAAAAAATTTAAAAAGTAAAATAAAACAAATATAAATTTTTTTAAAAAGAAATTTAAAAATTGTTAAGAAATTAAAACAAATTTTTTAAAAAAAATTTTAAAAAAAATTTTAAAAAAAATTAAAAAATTTAAAAAAAAATTTAAAACATTTTAAAAATTTAAAAAAAAATTATAAGAAAATTAAAAAAAAATTTAAATTTAAAAAAATTAAAAAGTAAAATAAAAGAAAAATAAAAAATTAAAAAAAAAAAATTAAAAAATTAAAACAATTTTTTTAAAAAATTTAAAAAAAAATTTTAAAAAATTTAAAAAAAAAAAAAAAAAGTTAAATAAAAATTTAAAAAAAATTAAATAAAAAATATAAAAAAATTTTAAAAAAATTAAAAAAAATTAAATAAAAATATAAAAAAATTTTAAAAAAAATTTTAAAAAATTTTCAAAAAATTTTAAAAAATTAAAAAAAATAAAAAAATTAAATAAAAATTAAAAAAAATTTTAAAAATATAAAAAAATTAAAAAAAATTTTAAAAAAATTTAAAAAATTAAAAAAGAAAATTTTTAAATTTTCAAAAAAATTTAAAAAAATTTTAAAAAAATTTTAAAAAATTTAAAAAATTTTAAAAAAATTTTATAAAATTTTAAAAAGTTAAAAAAAATTAAAAAATTTTAAATAATTTGAAAAAAATTTAAAAATTTTTTTAAAAAATTGAAAAAAAAATTTTAAAAAAAATTTTTAAAATTTAAAAAATTTAAAAAAAAATTATAAGAAAATTAAAAAAAAATTTAAATTTAAAAAAATTAAAAAAGTAAAATAAAAGAAAAATAAAAATTAAAAAAAAATTTAAAAATTAAAACAATTTTTTTAAAAAAAATTTTTTAAAAAGTTTAAAAAAAAATTTAAAAAATTTAAAAAATTTTCAAAAAATTTTAAAAAATTAAAAAAAATTTTAAAAAATTATCAAAAAAATTTTAAAAAATTAAAAAAAATAAAATATAAAAAAAATTTAAAATAAAAAAAAATATACAAAAATTTAAAAGAAAAATAAAAGAAATTAAAAAAAATAAACAAATAAAATTTAAAAAAATAATAATTTAAAACAAAAATAAATAAAAAAAATTTTAAAATTAAAATAAAATAAAAAATAAAGAAATTTTTTTTAAATTTAAAAAATATGAAAAAATTAAAAAAAAATTGTAAAAAATATAAAAAAATTTTAAAAAAATTTAAAAAATTTTCAAAAAAATTTTAAAAAATTTTCAATTTTTTTAAAAAAAAATTTAAAAAATACAAATTTAAAAAAAAAAATTTAAAAATTTCAAAAAAATTTTAAAAAATTTTCAAAAAATTTTAAAAAATTTTCAAAAAAATTTAAAAAAAATTTTAAAAAAATTTAAAAAGTTAAAAAAAATTTTAAAAATCTAAAAAATTTAAAAAAAATTAAAAAATATAAAAAAAGTTAAATAAAAATTTAAAAAAAATTAAATAAAAAATATAAAAAAATTTTTAAAAAATTTTTAAAAAATTTTAAAATATTTAAAAAATTAAAAAAAATAAAAAAAGTTAAATAAAAATTTAAAAAAAAATTTTTAAAAAATTAAAAAAAAATTATAAGAAAATTAAAAAAAATTTAAAATTTAAAAAAATTAAAAAAGTAAAATAAAAGAAAAATAAAAATTAAAAAAAAAATTAAAAGATTAAAACAATTTTTTTGAAAAAAAATTTTTAAAAAATTTAAAAAATTTTAAAAAATTAAAAAAAATAAAAAAAGTTAAATAAAAATTTAAAAAAAAAAATTTTAAAAATTAAAAAAAAATTTTTTTTAAATTTTCAAAAAAATTTTTAAAAATTTTCAAAATTTAAAAAAAATTTTTAAAAATTTAAATATTTAAAAAAAAAATTTTAAAAATTTAAAAATTTTAAAAAAAAATTTTAAAAATTAAAAAAATTTTTTTTTTAAATTTTCAAAAAAATTTTAAAAAATTTTCAAAATTTAAAAAAATTTTTAAAAATTTAAAAATTTAAAAAAAAATAAAAAATTTATAAGAAAATTAAAAAAACATAAAATTTTTAAAAAAAATTTAAAAAGTAAAATAAAACAAATATAAATTTTTTTAAAAAGAAATTTAAAAATTGTTAAGAAATTAAAACAAATTTTTTAAAAAAAATTTAAAAAAAATTTTAAAAAATTTAAAAAAAAAATAAAAAACTTAAAGTCAAAAAATTTTATAATATAAAAAAAAGTTTAAAATTAAAAAAAATATACAAAAATTTAAAAAAAAAATTAAACAAAAAATATAAAAAAAATTTTAAAAAAATTTAAAAAAATTTTAAAAAATTTTAATAAATTTTAAAAAATTTTCAAAAAATTTTAAAAAATTTTCAAAAAATTTTAAAAAATTTTCAAAAAATTTTAAAAATTTTCAAAAAAATTTAAAAAAATTAAAAAAAATAAAAAAGTTAAATAAAAATTTTTAAAAAAATTTAAAAAAATTAAAAAAAAAAATTTTTAAATTTTCAAAAAAATTTTAGAAAATTTTAAAAAAAATTAAAAAAAAATAAAAAAAATTAAAATATAATAAAATTTAAAATAAAAAAAATATACAAAAATTTAAAAGAAAAATAAAAGAAATTAAAAAAAATAAACAAATAAAATTTTAAAAAATAATAATTTGAAACAAAAATAAATAAAAAATTTTTAAAATTAAAATAAAATAAAAAATAAAGAAATTTTTTTTAATTTAAAAAATATTAAAAAATTAAAAAAAAATTGTAAAAAATATTAAAAAATTAAAAAAAAAATTTCAAAAATTTTCAAAAAAATTTTAAAAAAATTTCAATTTTTTTAAAAAAAATTAAAAAAATACAAATTTAAAAAAAAAATTTAAAAAATTTCAAAAAAATTTTTAAAAATTTTCAAAAAAATTTTCAAAAATTTTCAAAAAATTTAAAAAGTTAAAAAAAATTTTAAAAATTTAAAAAATTTTAAAAAATTAAAAAATATAAAAAAAGTTAAATAAAAATTTAAAAAAAATTAAATAAAAAATATAAAAATTTTTTTAAGAATTTTAAAAAATTTTAAAAAATTTTAAAAAATTAAAAAAAATAAAAAAAGTTAAATAAAAATTTAAAAAAAAAAATTTTAAAAATTAAAAAAATTTTTTTTTTAAATTTTCAAAAAAATTTTAAAAAATTTTCAAAATTTAAAAAAATTTTTTAAAAATTTAAATATTTAAAAAAAAAATTTTAAAAATTTAAAAATTTAAAAAAAAAATTTAAAAAATTAAAAAAAATTTTTTTTTAAATTTTCAAAAAAATTTTAAAAAATTTTCAAAATTTAAAAAAAATTTTTAAAAATTTAAAAATTAAAAAAAAATAAAAAATTTATAAGAACATTAAAAAAAACATAAAATTTTTAAAAAAATTTAAATAGTAAAATAAAACAAATATAAAATTTTTTAAAAAAAATTTAAAAATTGTTAAGAAATTAAAACAAATTTTTTAAAAAAAATTTAAAAAAAAATTAAAAAATTTAAAAAAAAATTTTAAAAAATTTAAAAAAAAATAAAAAATTTATAAGAAAATTAAAAAAACATAAAATTTTTAAAAAAAATTTAAAAAGTAAAATAAAACAAATATAAATTTTTTTAAAAAGAAATTTAAAAATTGTTAAGAAATTAAAACAAATTTTTTAAAAAAAATTTTAAAAAAAATTTTAAAAAAAATTAAAAAATTTAAAAAAAAATTTAAAACATTTTAAAAATTTAAAAAAAATTATAAGAAAATTAAAAAAAAATTTAAATTTAAAAAAATTAAAAAAGTAAAATAAAAGAAAAATAAAAAATTAAAAAAAAAAATTAAAAAATTAAAACAATTTTTTTAAAAAAAAATTTTTAAAAAATTTAAAAAAAAATTTAAAAAAATTAAAAAAAAATAAAAAAAAGTTAAATAAAAATTTTAAAAAAATTAAATAAAAAATATAAAAAAATTAAAAAAAAATTAAAAAAAATTAAATAAAAAATATAAAAAAATTTTAAAAAAAATTTTAAAAAATTTTCAAAAAATTTTAAAAAATTAAAAAAAATAAAAAAATTAAATAAAAATTAAAAAAAATTTTAAAAATATAAAAAAATTAAAAAAAATTTTAAAAAAATTTAAAAATTAAAAAAGAAAATTTTTAAATTTTCAAAAAAATTTTAAAAAAATTTTAAAAAAATTTTAAAAAATTTTAAAAAATTTTAAAAAAATTTTATAAAATTTTAAAAAGTTAAAAAAAATTAAAAAATTTTAAATAATTTGAAAAAAATTTAAAATTTTTTAAAAAATTGAAAAAAAAATTTTAAAAAAAATTTTAAAATTTAAAAAATTTAAAAAAAAATTATAAGAAAATTAAAAAAAAATTTAAATTTAAAAAAATTAAAAAAGTAAAATAAAAGAAAAATAAAAATTAAAAAAAAAATTTAAAAATTAAAACAATTTTTTTAAAAAAAAAATTTTTAAAAAGTTTAAAAAAAAATTTAAAAAAATTTAAAAAATTTTCAAAAAAATTTTAAAAAATTAAAAAAATTTTAAAAAATTATCAAAAAAATTTTAAAAAATTAAAAAAAATAAAATATAAAAAAAATTTAAAATAAAAAAAAATATACAAAAATTTAAAAGAAAAATAAAAGAAATTAAAAAAAATAAACAAATAAAATTTAAAAAAATAATAATTTAAAACAAAAATAAATAAAAAAAATTTTAAAATTAAAATAAAATAAAAAATAAAGAAATTTTTTTTAAATTTAAAAAATATGAAAAAATTAAAAAAAAATTGTAAAAAATATAAAAAAATTTTAAAAAAATTTAAAAAATTTTCAAAAAAATTTTAAAAAATTTTCAATTTTTTTTAAAAAAAAATTTAAAAAATACAAATTTAAAAAAAAAAATTTAAAAATTTCAAAAAATTTTAAAAAATTTTCAAAAAAATTTTTAAAAAATTTTCAAAAAAATTTAAAAAAAATTTTAAAAAAATTTAAAAAGTTAAAAAAAATTTTAAAAATCTAAAAAATTTAAAAAAAATTAAAAAATATAAAAAAAGTTAAATAAAAATTTAAAAAAAATTAAATAAAAAATATAAAAAAATTTTTAAAAAATTTTTAAAAAATTTTAAAATATTTTAAAAAATTAAAAAAAATAAAAAAAGTTAAATAAAAATTTAAAAAAAATTTTTAAAAAATTAAAAAAAAATTATAAGAAAATTAAAAAAAATTTAAAATTTAAAAAAATTAAAAAAGTAAAATAAAAGAAAAATAAAAATTAAAAAAAAAATTAAAAGATTAAAACAATTTTTTTGAAAAAAATTTTTAAAAAATTTAAAAAATTTTAAAAAATTAAAAAAAATAAAAAAAGTTAAATAAAAATTTAAAAAAAAAATTTTAAAAATTAAAAAAAAATTTTTTTTAAATTTTCAAAAAAATTTTAAAAAATTTTCAAAATTTAAAAAAAATTTTTAAAAATTTAAATATTTAAAAAAAAAATTTTAAAAATTTAAAAATTTTAAAAAAAATTTTAAAAATTAAAAAAATTTTTTTTTTAAATTTTCAAAAAAAATTTAAAAAATTTTCAAAATTTAAAAAAATTTTTTAAAAATTTAAAAATTTAAAAAAAAATAAAAAATTTATAAGAAAATTAAAAAAACATAAAATTTTTAAAAAAAATTTAAAAAGTAAAATAAAACAAATATAAATTTTTTTAAAAAGAAATTTAAAAATTGTTAAGAAATTAAAACAAATTTTTTAAAAAAAATTTTAAAAAAAATTAAAAAATTTAAAAAAAATTTAAAAAATTTTAAAAATTTAAAAAAAAATTATAAGAAAATTAAAAAAAATTTTAAATTTAAAAAAATTAAAAAAGTAAAATAAAAGAAAAATAAAAAATTAAAAAAAAAAATTAAAAAATTAAAACAATTTTTTAAAAAAAAATTTTTTAAAAAATTTAAAAAAAAAATTTTAAAAAATTTAAAAAAAATAAAAAAAAGTTAAATAAAAATTTAAAAAAAATTAAATAAAAAATATAAAAAAATTTTTAAAAAAAATTAAAAAAAATTAAATAAAAAATATAAAAAAATTTTAAAAAAAATTTTAAAAAATTTTCAAAAAATTTAAAAAAATTAAAAAAAATAAAAAAATTAAATAAAAATTAAAAAAATTTTTAAAAATATAAAAAAATTAAAAAAAATTTTAAAAAAATTTAAAAAATTAAAAAAAAAATTTTTAAATTTTCAAAAAAATTTTAAAAAAATTTTAAAAAAATTTTAAAAAATTTTAAAAAATTTTAAAAAATTTTTATAAAATTTTAAAAAGTTAAAAAAAATTAAAAAATTTTAAATAATTTGAAAAAAATTTAAAAATTTTTTTAAAAAATTGAAAAAAAAATTTTAAAAAAAATTTTTAAAATTTAAAAAATTTAAAAAATTTAAAAAAAAATTATAAGAAAATTAAAAAAAAATTTAAATTTAAAAAAATTAAAAAAGTAAAATAAAAGAAAAATAAAAATTAAAAAAAAAATTTAAAAATTAAAACAATTTTTTTAAAAAAAAATTTTTAAAAAGTTTAAAAAAAAATTTAAAAAAAGTTTAAAAAAAAATTTAAAAAAATTTAAAAAATTTTCAAAAAAATTTTAAAAAATTAAAAAAAAATTTAAAAAATTATCAAAAAAATTTTAAAAAATTAAAAAAAATAAAAAAGTTAAATAAAAATTTTTAAAAAAATTTTTTAAAAATTAAAAAAAAATTTTTTTTAAATTTTCAAAAAATTTTTAGAAAATTTTCAAAAAAATTAAAAAAAAAATAAAAAAAATTAAAATATAAAAAAAATTTAAAATAAAAAAAAATATACAAAAATTTAAAAGAAAAATAAAAGAAATTTAAAAAAATAAACAAATAAAATTTAAAAAAATAATAATTTAAAACAAAAATAAATAAAAAAATTTTTAAAATTAAAATAAAATAAAAAATAAAGAAATTTTTTTTTAAATTTAAAAAATATGAAAAAATTAAAAAAAAATTGTAAAAAATATAAAAAAATTTTAAAAAAATTTAAAAAATTTTCAAAAAAATTTAAAAAAATTTTCAATTTTTTTTAAAAAAAAATTTAAAAAATACAAATTTAAAAAAAAAAATTTAAAAATTTCAAAAAAATTTTAAAAAATTTTCAAAAAATTTTTAAAAAATTTTCAAAAAAATTTTAAAAAAATTTTAAAAAAATTTAAAAAGTTAAAAAAAATTTTAAAAATCTAAAAAATTTTAAAAAATTAAAAAATATAAAAAAAGTTAAATAAAAATTTAAAAAAAATTAAATAAAAAATATAAAAAAATTTTTAAAAAATTTTTAAAAAATTTTAAAATATTTTAAAAAATTAAAAAAATAAAAAAAGTTAAATAAAAATTTAAAAAAAAAATTTTAAAAATTAAAAAAAAAATTATAAGAAAATTAAAAAAAATTTAAAATTTAAAAAAATTAAAAAAGTAAAATAAAAGAAAAATAAAAATTAAAAAAAAATTTAAAAGATTAAAACAATTTTTTAAAAAAAATTTTTAAAAAATTTAAAAAAATTTTTTAAAAATTTAAAAAATTTTCAAAAAAATTTAAAAAATTAAATAAAAATATAAAAAAATTTTTAAAAAAATTTTAAAAAATTTTCAAAAAATTTTAAAAAATTTTCAAAAAAATTTTAAAAAATTAAAAAAGATAAAAAAATTAAATAAAAATTAAAAAAAATTTTAAAAATATAAAAAAATTAAAAAAATTTTTAAAAAAATTTAAAAATTGTTAAAAAATTAAAACAATTTTTTTAAAAAATATAAAAAAATTAAAAAAAAAATTTTTTAAATTTTCAAAAAAATTTTAAAAAATTTAAAAAAAATAAAAAACTTAAAGTCAAAAAATTTTATAATATAAAAAAAGTTTAAAATTAAAAAAAATATACAAAAATTTAAAAGAAAAATAAAAGAAATTAAAAAAATAACCAAATAAAATTTTTAAAAAATAATAATTTAAAACAAAAATAAATAATTTTTTTTAAATTTAAAAAATAAAAAAATTTTTAAAAAAATTTGTACAAAATTTAAAAAAATAAAAAAAATTTAAACTTTAAAAAAATTAAAAAAATTAAATAAAAATTTTAAAAAAAATTTAAAAATATAAAAAAATTTTAAAAATTTAAAGATTAAAATAAAGGAAAAATTAAATTTAAAAAAATTAAAAAAACGTTTTTTGAAATAAAAAGAAATAATTTTAAAAAAATTAATTTTTTTTTAAATTTAAAAAAAAATTAAAGTAAAGAAAATTTAAAAAAATTTAGATTTAAAATTTTTTTTAAATTTTAAAAATATAAAACAAATTAAAAAATTTTTTGTAAAAAATTAAAAAAAAATTTCAAAAAATGTTTAAAAATTTTTTAAAAAAATTTAAAATTTTTTAAATAATTTGAAAAAAAAATTTAAATATTTTTAAAAAAATTTTAAAAAAATAAATTTTTTTTAAATTTAAAAAATTAAATAAAAAATTTAAAAAAAAATGAGAATAAATTAAATAAAATTTTTTTAAAAAAATTGAGAAAAAAATTTTAATTTTTTTTTAAAACATTTAAAAAAAATTGTTGAAAAATTAAAAATAATTTGTGAAAAATATAAAAAAATTAAAAAAAAATTTTAAAAATTTTCAAAAAAATTTTAAAAATTTTTCAAAAAAATTTAAAAAATTTTCAAATTTCTTTTTAAAAAAATTAAAAAAATTAAAAAAATAAAATAAAAATTTAAAAAAATTTCAAAAAATTTTAAAAAAATTTTCAAAAAAAATTTTTAAAAATTTTCAATTTTTTTTTTAAAAAATTAAAAAAATAAAAAAGTTAAATAAAAATTTAACAAAAAAATTAAAAAAATTAAAAAAAAAAATTTTTAAATTTTCAAAAATTTTTTAGAAAATTTTCAAAAAAAATAAAAAAAAATAAAAAATTTTAAAATATAAAAAAAAATTAAATTAAAAAAATGTACAAAAATTTAAAAGAAAAATAAAAGAAATTAAAAAAAAATAAACAAATAAAAATTAAAAAAAATAATAATTTAAAAAAACAAAAATAAATAAAAAAATTTTTAAAATTAAAATAAAATAAAAAATAAAGAAATTTTTTTTCAATTTAAAAAATATATAAAAATTAAAAAAAAATTTAAAAATTAAAAAAAATAAAAAATTTATAAGAAAATTAAAAAAAACATATAAAATTTTTAAAAAAATTTAAAAAGTAAAATAAAACAAATATGAAAATTAAAAAAAAATTTAAAAATTGTTAAGGAATTAAAACAAATTTTTTAAAATAAATTTTAAAAAAATTTTAAAAAAATTTAAAAAATTTTAAAAATTAAAAAAAAATAAAAAATTTATAAGAAAATTAAAAAAACATAAAATATTTAAAAAAAATTTAAAAGTAAAATAAAACAAATATAAAAATTTTGAAGAGGGTTTGCCTCAATCCATCCTTTTACGTTTCAAATCGAGCCGCGCGACACAGAATACGTAACGTCCGCTTGGAAGAGCCTAGAAAGATCGACAGCCTTTATCTGTTGATCGTAGCGTACTCTGATACGTCACTTCCGCCTTTATATACACCATGTGTCAGCCCACGGTGCTCTTGCGACTAGCACAAATCAGTATTACATCTAAACCTTTATTCTATTACATTGTAACAGTTCCTTCTTAAATATACATATATCGTGTTGTTCTATCAATGGTACATAATCATTGCGATCCCATCCACAAATTTTTTAAAAAAATTTAAAAATTGTTAAGAAATTAAAACAAATTTTTTAAAAAAAATTTAAAAAAAAATTAAAAAATTTAAAAAAAAAAATTTTTAAAATTTTAAAAATTTAAAAAAAAATTATAAGAAAATTAAAAAAAGTTTTAAATTTAAAAAAATTAAAAAAGTAAAATAAAAGAAAAATAAAAAATTTAAAAAAAAATTAAAAAACTAAAACAATTTTTTTAAAAAAAATTTTTTAAAAAATTTAAAAAAAAAATTTAAAAAAATTTAAAAAATTTTCAAAAAAATTTAAAAAAATTTAAAAAAAATAAAAAAAAGTTAAATAAAAATTTAAAAAAAATTAAATAAAAAATATAAAAAAATTTTAAAAAAATTTTAAAAAAATTTTTAAAAATTTAAAAAATTTTCAAAAAAATTTTAAAAAATAAAAAAAGTTAAATAAAAATTTTAAAAAAAATTTTAAAAAATTAAAAAAACAAATTTTTTAAATTTTCAAAAAATTTTTAGAAAATTTTCAAAAAAATTAAAAAAAAATAAAAAAAAATTAAAATATAAAAAAAATTTAAAATAAAAAAAAATATACAAAAATTTCAAATAAAAATAAAAGAAATTAAAAAAATAACCAAATAAAATTTAAAAAAAATAATAATTTAAAACAAAAATAAATAAAAAATTTTTTAAAATTAAAATAAAATAAAAAATAAAGAAATTTTTTTTTAAACTTAAAAAATATGAAAAAAATAAAAAAAAAATTGTAAAAAATATAAAAAAATTAAAAAAAAAAATTCAAAAATTTTCAAAAAAATTTTCAATTTTTTTTTAAAAAAATTAAAAAAATAAAAATTTAAAAAAAAATTTTTAAAAATTTCAAAAAATTTTTAAAAAATTTTCAAAAAAATTTTAAAAAAATTTTAAAAAAATTCAAAAAGTTAAAAAAAAAATTTAAAAATTTTAAAAATTAAAAAAAATAAAAAAAGTTAAATAAAAATTATAAAAAAATTAAATAAAAAATATAAAAAAAATTTTTTTTAAATTTTAAAAAATTTTAAAAAATTAAAAAAAATAAAAAAAGTTAAATAAAAATTTAAAAAAAAAAATTTTAAAAATTAAAAAAATTTTTTTTTTAAATTTTCAAAAAAATTTTAAAAAATTTTCAAAATTTAAAAAAAAATTTAAAAAATTTTAAAAATTTTAAAAAAAATTTAAAAAAATTTAAAAATTTAAAAAAAAATTTAAAAAATTTAAAAATTTTAAAAATTAAAAAAAAAATAAAAAATTTATAAGAAAATAAAAAAAAACATAAAATTTTTTAAAAAATTTAAAAAGTAAAATAAAACAAATATAAAATTTTTTAAAAAAATTTAAAAATCGTTAAGAAATTAAAACAAATTTTTTAAAAAAAATTTAAAAAAAAATTTAAAAAAAATTATAAGAAAATTAAAAAAAATTTTAAATTTAAAAAAATTAAAAAAAGTAAAATAAAAGAAAAATAAAAATTAAAAAAAATTTAAAAAATTAAAACAATTTTTTTAAAAAAAATTTTAAAAAATTTAAAAAAAAAATTTAAAAAAATTAAAAAAATTTTCAAAAAAATTTTAAAAAATTTTAAAAAAATTTTAAAAAAATTTCAAAAAAATTTAAAAAAATTAAAAAAAATAAAAAAATTAAATAAAATTTAAAAAAAAATTTAAAAAATATAAAAAAATTAAAAAAAATTTTAAAAAAATTTAAAAATTGTTAAAAAATTAAAACAATTTTTTTAAAAAATATATAAAAATTAAAAAAAAATTTAAATTTTCAAAAATTTTTTTAAAAATTTAAAAAAAAAATAAAAAAAATTAAAGTCAAAAAATTTTAAAATATAAAAAAAACTTTAAAATAAAAAAAAATATACAAAAATTTAAAAGAAAAATAAAAGAAATTAAAAAAAATAACCAAATAAAAATTTTAAAAAATAATAATTTAAAACAAAAATAAATAATTTTTTTTTAAATTTAAAAAATAAAAAAAATTTTAAAAAAAATTGTAAAAAATTTTAAAAAAATAAAAAAAAATTTTAAACTTTAAAAAAATTAAAAAAATTTTAAAAATATAAAAAAATTTAAAAATTTTTTTTTTAATTTTCCAAAAATTTTCAAAAATTTTCAAAAAAAATTTTAAAAATTTTTAAAAAAAATTTTAAAAATTAAAAAAAAAAATTTTTAAATTTTCAGAAAAATTTTAAAAAATTTTCAAAAAATTTTTAAAAAATTTTCAAAAAAATTTAAAAAAATTTCAAAAAATTTTAAAAAATTAAAAAAAAATAAAAAAAATTAAAAAAAATTTTTAAAAATATAAAAAAATTTTCAAAAATTTTAAAAAATTTTAAAAATTTTAAAAAAAATTTTAAAAAATTTTAAAAAAAATTTTAAAAAATTTAAAAATTTTAAAAAATTTTAAAAATTAAAAAAAAAATAAAAAATTTATAAGAAAATTAAAAAAAACAAAATATTTAAAAAAAATTTAAAAGTAAAATAAAACAAATATAAAAATTTTGAAGAGGGTTTGCCTCAATCCATCCTTTTACGTTTCAAATCGAGCCGCGCGACACAGATTACGTAACGTCCGCTTGGAAGAGCCTAGAAAGATCGACAGCCTTTATCTGTTGATCGTAGCGTACTCTGATACGTCACTTCCGCCTTTATATACACCATGTGTCAGCCCACGGTGCTCTTGCGATTAGCACAAATCAGTATTACATCTAAACCTTTATTCTATTACATTGTAACAGTTCCATCTTAAATATACATATATCGTGTTGTTCTACCAATGGTACATAATCATAGCGATCCCATCCACAAATTTTTTAAAAAAATTTAAAAATTGTTAAGAAATTAAAACAAATTTTTTAAAAAAAATTTTAAAAAATTTTTTAAAAAAAATTTTAAAAAAAATTAAAAAATTTAAAAAAAAAATTTAAAAAATTTTAAAAATTTAAAAAAAAATTATAAGAAAATTAAAAAAAAATTTAAATTTAAAAAAATTAAAAAAGTAAAATAAAAGAAAAATAAAAAATTAAAAAAATAAAAAAAATTAAATAAAAATTTAAAAAAAAATTTTAAAAATTAAAAAAAAATTTTTTTAAAATTTTCAAAAAAATTTAAAAAAATTAAATAAAAAATATAAAAAAAATTTAAAAAAAATTTTAAAAAAATTTCAAAAAATTTTTAAAAATTTTCAAAAAAATTTAAAAAATTTTCAAAAAAATTTTAAAAAATTAAAAAAAAATAAAAAAAATTAAATAAAAATTAAAAAAAAATTTAAAAAATATAAAAAAATTTTAAAAAATTTTCAAAAATTTTAAAAATTTTAAAAAAAATTTTAAAAAATTTAAAAAAAAAATTTAAAAAATTTTAAAAATTTAAAAAAAAATTAAAAATTGTTAAAAAATTAAAACAAATTTTTTTAAAAAATAAAAAAAAAATTAAAGTAAAAAATTTTAAAATATAAAAAAAATTAAAATAAAAAAAAATATACAAAAATTTAAAAGAAAAATAAAAGAAATTAAAAAAAATAAACAAATAAAAATTAAAAAAAATAATAATTTAAAACAAAAATAAAGAAATTTGTTTTTAAATTAAAATAAAATAAAAAATAAAGAAATTTTTTTTTAAATTTAAAAAATATAAAAAAAATTAAAAAAAATTTGTAAAAAATTAAAAAAAAATAAAAAAAATTTTAAATTTTAAAAAAATTTAAAAAATTAAATAAAAATTTAAAAAAAATTAAAAAATATAAAAAAAATTAAAAAATTTTTTTTTTAAATTTTCAAAAAAATTTTAAAAAATTAAAAAAAATAAAAAAAGTTAAAAAAAAATTTAAAAAAATTTTCAAAAAAATTAAAAAAAAAATTTTAATTTTTTTTTAAAAAATTAAAAAAATAAAAAAAATTAAATAAAAATTTTAAAAAAAATTTAAAAAATTAAAAAAAAAATTTTTAAATTTTCAAAAAAATTTTAAAAAATTTTAAAAAATTTTAACAAAAATTAAAAAAATTTTAAAAAAATTTTAAAAAATTTTAAAAAAAATTTAAAAAATTTTAAAATGTTAAAAAAAATTAAAAAATTTTAAATAATTTGAAAAAAATTTAAAAATTTTTTTAAAAAATTGAAAAAAAAATTAAATATAAAAAAAATTAAAAAAAAATTTTAAAAAATTTAAAAAAAAAATTTTTAAATTTAAAAAATTTAAAAAATTTTTAAAAAAATTATAAGAAAATTAAAAAAATTTTAAATTTAAAAAAATTAAAAAAGTAAAATAATAGAAAAATAAAAATTAAAAAAAAAAATTTTAAAAATTAAAACAATTTTTTTAAAAAAAAATTTTTAAAAAGTTTAAAAAAAAATTTTAAAAAATCTAAAAAATTTTCAAAAAAATTTTAAAAAATTAAAAAAAAATTTAAAAAATTTTCAAAAAAATTTTAAAAAATTAAAAAAAAAATAAAAAAAATTAAATAAAAATTAAAAAAAAATTTTAAAAATATAAAAAAATTTTAAAAAATTTTCAAAAATTTTCAAAAATTTTCAAAAATTTTAAAAATTTTAAAAAAAATTTTGAAAAATTTTAAAAAATTTAAAAAAAAATTTTTAAAATTTAAAAAATTTAAAAAAATTTTAAAACAATTATAAGAAAATTAAAAAAAAATTTAAATTTAAAAAAATTAAAAAAGTAAAATAAAAGAAAAATAAAAATTAAAAAAAAAATTTAAAAATTAAAACAATTTTTTTAAAAAAAAAATTTTAAAAAGTTTTAAAAAAAAATTAAAAAAATTTAAAAAATTTTCAAAAAAATTTTAAAAAAATTTTAAAAAAATTTAAAAAGTTAAAAAAAAAATTTAAAAATTTAAAAAATTTTTAAAAATTAAAAAAAATAAAAAAAGTTAAATAAAAATTATAAAAAAATTAAATAAAAAATATAAAAAAAAAATTTTTTAAATTTGAAAAAATTTTAAAAAATTAAAAAAAATAAAAAAAGTTAAATAAAAATTTAAAAAAAAAATTTAAAAAATTAAAAAAAATTTAAAAATTAAAAAAAAAATAAAAAATTTATAAGAAAATTAAAAAAAACATAAAATTTTTAAAAAAATTTAAAAAGTAAAATAAAACAAATATAAAATTTTTTAAAAATATTTAAAAATCGTTAAGAAATTAAAACAAATTTTTTAAAAAAAATTTAAAAAAAAATTTAAAAAAAATTATAAGAAAATTAAAAAAAATTTAAAATTTAAAAAAATTAAAAAAAGTAAAATAAAAGAAAAATAAAAATTAAAAAAAAATTTTAAAAATTAAAACAATTTTTTTAAAAAAAATTTAAAAAAATTTAAAAAAAAAATTTAAAAAAATTTAAAAAATTTTCAAAAAAATTTAAAAAAATTAAATAAAAAATTTAAAAAAATTAAATAAAAAATATAAAAAAAATTTTAAAAAAATTTTAAAAAAATTTTTAAAAATTTAAAAAATTTTCAAAAAAATTTTAAAAAATAAAAAAAGTTAAATAAAAATTTTAAAAAAAATTTTAAAAAATTAAAAAAACAAATTTTTTAAATTTTCAAAAAATTTTTAGAAAATTTTCAAAAAAATTAAAAAAAAATAAAAAAAAATTAAAATATAAAAAAAATTTAAAATAAAAAAAAATATACAAAAATTTCAAATAAAAATAAAAGAAATTAAAAAAATAACCAAATAAAATTTAAAAAAAATAATAATTTAAAACAAAAATAAATAAAAAATTTTTTAAAATTAAAATAAAATAAAAAATAAAGAAATTTTTTTTTAAACTTAAAAAATATGAAAAAAATAAAAAAAAAATTGTAAAAAATATAAAAAAATTAAAAAAAAAAATTCAAAAATTTTCAAAAAAATTTTCAATTTTTTTTTAAAAAAATTAAAAAAATAAAAATTTAAAAAAAAATTTTTAAAAATTTCAAAAAATTTTTAAAAAATTTTCAAAAAAATTTTAAAAAAATTTTAAAAAAATTCAAAAAGTTAAAAAAAAAATTTAAAAATTTTAAAAATTAAAAAAAATAAAAAAAGTTAAATAAAAATTATAAAAAAATTAAATAAAAAATATAAAAAAATTTTTTTTTAAATTTTAAAAAATTTTAAAAAATTAAAAAAAATAAAAAAAGTTAAATAAAAATTTAAAAAAAAAATTTTAAAAATTAAAAAAATTTTTTTTTTAAATTTTCAAAAAAACTTTAAAAAATTTTCAAAATTTAAAAAAAAATTTAAAAAATTTTAAAAATTTAAAAAAAAATTTAAAAAAATTTAAAAATTTAAAAAAAAATTTAAAAAATTTAAAAATTTTAAAAATTAAAAAAAAAATAAAAAATTTATAAGAAAATAAAAAAAAACATAAAATTTTTAAAAAAATTTAAAAAGTAAAATAAAACAAATATAAAATTTTTTAAAAAAATTTAAAAATCGTTAAGAAATTAAAACAAATTTTTTAAAAAAAATTTAAAAAAAAATTTTAAAAAAATTATAAGAAAATTAAAAAAAATTTTAAATTTAAAAAAATTAAAAAAAGTAAAATAAAAGAAAAATAAAAATTAAAAAAAATTTAAAAAATTAAAACAATTTTTTTAAAAAAAATTTTAAAAAATTTAAAAAAAAAATTTAAAAAAATTAAAAAAATTTTCAAAAAAATTTTAAAAAATTTTAAAAAAATTTTTAAAAAATTTCAAAAAAATTTAAAAAAATTAAAAAAAATAAAAAAATTAAATAAAAATTAAAAAAAATTTAAAAAATATAAAAAAATTAAAAAAAATTTTAAAAAAATTTAAAAATTGTTAAAAAATTAAAACAATTTTTTTAAAAAATATATAAAAATTAAAAAAAAATTTAAATTTTCAAAAATTTTTTTAAAAATTTAAAAAAAAAATAAAAAAAATTAAAGTCAAAAAATTTTAAAATATAAAAAAAACTTTAAAATAAAAAAAATATACAAAAATTTAAAAGAAAAATAAAAGAAATTAAAAAAAATAACCAAATAAAAATTTTAAAAAATAATAATTTAAGACAAAAATAAATAATTTTTTTTTAAATTTAAAAAATAAAAAAAATTTAAAAAAAAATTGTAAAAAATTTTAAAAAAATAAAAAAAAATTTTAAACTTTAAAAAAATTAAAAAAATTTTAAAAATATAAAAAAATTTTAAAAAATTTTTTTTTAATTTTCCAAAAATTTTCAAAAATTTTCAAAAAAAATTTTAAAAATTTTTAAAAAAAATTTTAAAAATTAAAAAAAAAATTTTTTAAATTTTCAGAAAAATTTTAAAAAATTTTCAAAAAATTTTTAAAAAATTTTCAAAAAAATTTAAAAAAATTTCAAAAAATTTTAAAAATTTTTCAAAAAAATTTTAAAAAATTAAAAAAAAATAAAAAAAATTAAAAAAAAATTTTAAAAATATAAAAAAATTTTCAAACATTTTCAAAAATTTTAAAAATTTTAAAAAAAATTTTAAAAAATTTAAAAAAAAATTTTAAAAAATTTAAAAATTTTAAAAATTTTTAAAAATTAAAAAAAAAATAAAAAATTTATAAGAAAATTAAAAAAAACAAAATATTTAAAAAAAATTTAAAAGTAAAACAAAACAAATATAAAAATTTTGAAGAGGGTTTGCCTCAATCCATCCTTTTACGTTTCAAATCGAGCCGCGCGACACAGATTACGTAACGTCCGCTTGGAAGAGCCTAGAAAGATCGACAGCCTTTATCTGTTGATCGTAGCGTACTCTGATACGTCACTTCCGCCTTTATATACACCATGTGTCAGCCCACGGTGCTCTTGCGATTAGCACAAATCAGTATTACATCTAAACCTTTATTCTATTACATTGTAACAGTTCCATCTTAAATATACATATATCGTGTTGTTCTACCAATGGTACATAATCATAGCGATCCCATCCACAAATTTTTTAAAAAAATTTAAAAATTGTTAAGAAATTAAAACAAATTTTTTAAAAAAAATTTTAAAAAATTTTTTAAAAAAAATTTTAAAAAAAATTAAAAAATTTAAAAAAAAAATTTAAAAAATTTTAAAAATTTAAAAAAAATTATAAGAAAATTAAAAAAAAATTTAAATTTAAAAAAATTAAAAAAGTAAAATAAAAGAAAAATAAAAAATTAAAAAAATAAAAAAAATTAAATAAAAATTTAAAAAAAAATTTTAAAAATTAAAAAAAAAAATTTTTTAAATTTTCAAAAAAATTTAAAAAAATTAAATAAAAAATATAAAAAAAATTTTAAAAAAATTTTAAAAAAATTTCAAAAAATTTTTAAAAATTTTCAAAAAAATTTAAAAAATTTTCAAAAAAATTTTAAAAAATTAAAAAAAAATAAAAAAAATTAAATAAAAATTAAAAAAAAATTTAAAAAATATAAAAAAATTTTCAAAAATTTTCAAAAATTTTAAAAATTTTAAAAAAAATTTTAAAAAATTTAAAAAAAAATTTAAAAAATTTTAAAAATTTAAAAAAAAATTAAAAATTGTTAAAAAATTAAAACAAATTTTTTTAAAAAATAAAAAAAAAATTAAAGTAAAAAATTTTAAAATATAAAAAAAATTAAAATAAAAAAAAATATACAAAAATTTAAAAGAAAAATAAAAGAAATTAAAAAAAATAAACAAATAAAAATTAAAAAAAATAATAATTTAAAACAAAAATAAAGAAATTTGTTTTTAAATTAAAATAAAATAAAAAATAAAGAAATTTTTTTTTAAATTTAAAAAATATAAAAAAAATTAAAAAAAATTTGTAAAAAATTAAAAAAAAATAAAAAAAATTTTAAATTTTAAAAAAATTTAAAAAATTAAATAAAAATTTAAAAAAAATTAAAAAATATAAAAAAAATTAAAAAATTTTTTTTTTAAATTTTCAAAAAAATTTTAAAAAATTAAAAAAAATAAAAAAAGTTAAATAAAAAATTTAAAAAAATTTTCAAAAAAATTAAAAAAAAAATTTTAATTTTTTTTTAAAAAATTAAAAAAATAAAAAAAATTAAATAAAAATTTAAAAAAAAATTTAAAAAATTAAAAAAAAAATTTTTAAATTTTCAAAAAAATTTTAAAAAATTTTAAAAAATTTTAAAAAAAATTAAAAAAATTTTAAAAAAATTTTAAAAAATTTTAAAAAAATTTTAAAAAATTTTAAAAAGTTAAAAAAAATTAAAAAATTTTAAATAATTTGAAAAAAATTTAAAAATTTTTTTAAAAAATTGAAAAAAAAATTAAAAAAAAATTTTAAAAAATTTAAAAAAAAAATTTTTAAATTTAAAAAATTTAAAAAATTTTTAAAAAAATTATAAGAAAATTAAAAAAATTTTAAATTTAAAAAAATTAAAAAAGTAAAATAAAAGAAAAATAAAAATTAAAAAAAAAAATTTTTAAAATTAAAACAATTTTTTTAAAAAAATTTTTTTAAAAAGTTTAAAAAAAAATTTAAAAAAATCTAAAAAATTTTCAAAAAAATTTTAAAAAATTAAAAAAAAATTTAAAAAATTTTCAAAAAAATTTTAAAAAATTAAAAAAAAATAAAAAAAATTAAATAAAAATTAAAAAAAAATTTTAAAAATATAAAAAAATTTTAAAAAATTTTCAAAAATTTTCAAAAATTTTCAAAAATTTTAAAAATTTTAAAAATTTTAAAAAAAATTTTAAAAAATTTTAAAAAATTTAAAAAAAAATTTTTAAAATTTAAAAAATTTAAAAAATTTTTAAAAAAATTATAAGAAAATTAAAAAAAAATTTAAATTTAAAAAAATTAAAAATGTAAAATAAAAGAAAAATAAAAATTAAAAAAAAAATTTTAAAAATTAAAAAATTTTTTTAAAAAAAAATTTTAAAAAGTTTAAAAAAAAATTTAAAAAAATTTAAAAAATTTTCAAAAAAATTTAAAAAAATTAAATAAAAAATTTAAAAAAATTAAATAAAAAATATAAAAAAAATTTTAAAAAAATTTTAAAAAAATTTTTAAAAATTTAAAAAATTTTCAAAAAAATTTTAAAAAATAAAAAAAGTTAAATAAAAATTTTAAAAAAAATTTTAAAAAATTAAAAAAACAAATTTTTTAAATTTTCAAAAAATTTTTAGAAAATTTTCAAAAAAATTAAAAAAAATAAAAAAAAATTAAAATATAAAAAAAATTTAAAATAAAAAAAAATATACAAAAATTTCAAATAAAAATAAAAGAAATTAAAAAAATAACCAAATAAAATTTAAAAAAAATAATAATTTAAAACAAAAATAAATAAAAAATTTTTTAAAATTAAAATAAAATAAAAAATAAAGAAATTTTTTTTTAAACTTAAAAAATATGAAAAAAAATAAAAAAAAAATTGTAAAAAATATAAAAAAATTAAAAAAAAAAATTCAAAAATTTTCAAAAAAATTTTCAATTTTTTTTTAAAAAAATTAAAAAAATAAAAATTTAAAAAAAAATTTTTAAAAATTTCAAAAAATTTTTAAAAAATTTTCAAAAAAATTTTAAAAAAATTTTAAAAAAATTCAAAAAGTTAAAAAAAAATTTAAAAATTTTAAAAATTAAAAAAATAAAAAAAGTTAAATAAAAATTATAAAAAAATTAAATAAAAAATATAAAAAAATTTTTTTTTAAATTTTAAAAAATTTTAAAAAATTAAAAAAAATAAAAAAAGTTAAATAAAAATTTAAAAAAAAAAATTTTAAAAATTAAAAAAATTTTTTTTTTAAATTTTCAAAAAAACTTTAAAAAATTTTCAAAATTTAAAAAAAAATTTAAAAAATTTTAAAAATTTAAAAAAAAATTTAAAAAAATTTAAAAATTTAAAAAAAATTTAAAAAATTTAAAAATTTTAAAAATTAAAAAAAAAATAAAAATTTATAAGAAAATAAAAAAAACATAAAATTTTTAAAAAAATTTAAAAAGTAAAATAAAACAAATATAAAATTTTTTAAAAAAATTTAAAAATCGTTAAGAAATTAAAACAAATTTTTTAAAAAAAATTTAAAAAAAAATTTTAAAAAATTATAAGAAAATTAAAAAAAATTTTAAATTTAAAAAAATTAAAAAAAGTAAAATAAAAGAAAAATAAAAATTAAAAAAAATTTAAAAAATTAAAACAATTTTTTTAAAAAAAATTTAAAAAATTTAAAAAAAAAATTTAAAAAAATTAAAAAAATTTTCAAAAAAATTTTAAAAAATTTTAAAAAAATTTTTAAAAAATTTCAAAAAAATTTAAAAAAATTAAAAAAAATAAAAAAATTAAATAAAAATTAAAAAAAATTTAAAAATATAAAAAAATTAAAAAAAATTTTAAAAAAATTTAAAAATTGTTAAAAAATTAAAACAATTTTTTTAAAAAATATATAAAAATTAAAAAAAATTTAAATTTTCAAAAATTTTTTTAAAAATTTAAAAAAAAATAAAAAAAATTAAAGTCAAAAAATTTTAAAATATAAAAAAAACTTTAAAATAAAAAAAATATACAAAAATTTAAAAGAAAAATAAAAGAAATTAAAAAAAATAACCAAATAAAAATTTTAAAAAATAATAATTTAAGACAAAAATAAATAATTTTTTTTTAAATTTAAAAAATAAAAAAAATTTAAAAAAAAATTGTAAAAAATTTTAAAAAAATAAAAAAAAATTTTAAACTTTAAAAAAATTAAAAAAATTTTAAAAATATAAAAAAATTTTAAAAAATTTTTTTTTAATTTTCCAAAAATTTTCAAAAATTTTCAAAAAAAATTTTAAAAATTTTTAAAAAAAATTTTAAAAATTAAAAAAAAAATTTTTTAAATTTTCAGAAAAATTTTAAAAAATTTTCAAAAAATTTTTAAAAAATTTTCAAAAAATTTAAAAAAATTTCAAAAAATTTTAAAAATTTTTCAAAAAAATTTTAAAAAATTAAAAAAAATAAAAAAATTAAAAAAAATTTTAAAAATATAAAAAAATTTTCAAACATTTTCAAAAATTTTAAAAATTTTAAAAAAATTTTAAAAATTTAAAAAAAAATTTTAAAAAATTTAAAAATTTTAAAAATTTTTAAAATTAAAAAAAAAATAAAAATTTATAAGAAAATTAAAAAAAACAAAATATTTAAAAAAAATTTAAAAGTAAAACAAAACAAATATAAAAATTTTGAAGAGGGTTTGCCTCAATCCATCCTTTTACGTTTCAAATCGAGCCGCGCGACACAGATTACGTAACGTCCGCTTGGAAGAGCCTAGAAAGATCGACAGCCTTTATCTGTTGATCGTAGCGTACTCTGATACGTCACTTCCGCCTTTATATACACCATGTGTCAGCCCACGGTGCTCTTGCGATTAGCACAAATCAGTATTACATCTAAACCTTTATTCTATTACATTGTAACAGTTCCATCTTAAATATACATATATCGTGTTGTTCTACCAATGGTACATAATCATAGCGATCCCATCCACAAATTTTTTAAAAAAATTTAAAAATTGTTAAGAAATTAAAACAAATTTTTAAAAAAAATTTTAAAAAATTTTTTAAAAAAAATTTTAAAAAAATTAAAAAAATTTAAAAAAAAAATTTAAAAAATTTTAAAAATTTAAAAAAAATTATAAGAAAATTAAAAAAAATTTAAATTTAAAAAAATTAAAAAAGTAAAATAAAAGAAAAATAAAAAATTAAAAAAATAAAAAAAATTAAATAAAAATTTAAAAAAAAATTTTAAAAATTAAAAAAAAAATTTTTTAAATTTTCAAAAAATTTAAAAAATTAAATAAAAAATATAAAAAAAATTTTAAAAAAATTTTAAAAAAATTTCAAAAAATTTTAAAAATTTTCAAAAAATTTAAAAAATTTTCAAAAAAATTTTAAAAAATTAAAAAAAATAAAAAAAATTAAATAAAAATTAAAAAAAAATTTAAAAAATATAAAAAAATTTTCAAAAATTTTCAAAATTTTAAAAATTTTAAAAAAATTTTAAAAAATTTAAAAAAAATTTAAAAAATTTTAAAAATTTAAAAAAAATTTTAAAAAATTTTAAAAATTTAAAAAAAAATTAAAAATTGTTAAAAAATTAAAACAAATTTTTTTAAAAAATAAAAAAAAAATTAAAGTAAAAAATTTTAAAATATAAAAAAAA
>NW_027486152.1:5000-10000 GCF_050908995.1 Andrena cerasifolii
GTCAGTCAGACCGTCAGTCGGTCAGTCGGTCAGTTGGTCGGTCAGTCGGTCAGTCAGTCCGTCGGTCGGTCGGTCGGTCGTTCGGTCGGGCGGTCGGTCGGTCGGTCGGTCGGTCGGTCGGTCGGTCGGTCAGTCGGTCAGTCAGACCATCAGTCGGTCAGTCGGTCAGTTGGTCGGTCAGTCGGTCAGTCGGTCAGTCAGTCCGGCGGTCGGTCGGTCGGTCGGTCGGTCGGTCGTTCGGTCGGTCGGTCAGTCGTTCAGTCGGTCAGTCAGTCCCTCGGTCGGTCGGTCGGTCGGTCGGTCGGTCGGTCGGTCGGTCGGTCGGTCGGTCGGTCGGTCGGTCGGTCAGTCGGTCAGTCGGTCGGTCGGTCGGTCGATCGGTCAGTCGGTCGGTCCGTCGGGCAGTCGGTCCGTCGGTCAGTCGGTCAGTCGGTCAGTTGGTCGGTCTTTCGGTCAGTCGGTCAGTCAGACCGTCCGTCGGTCGGTCGGTCGGTCGTTCGGTCGGTCGGCCGGTCGGTTGGTCGGTCGGTCGGTCGGTCGGTCGGTCGGTCGGTCAGTTGGTCGGTCAGTCGGTCAGTCGGTCAGTCAGTCCGTCGGTCGGTCGGTCGGTCGGTCGGTCGTTCGGTCGGTCGGATGGTCGGTCGGTCAGTCGGTCAGTCGGTCGGTCCGTCGGTCAGTCGGTCCGTCGGTCAGTCGGTCGGTCGGTCGGTCGGTCGGTCGGTCGGTCGGTCGGTCGGTCGGTCGGTCGGTCGGTCGGTCGGTCGTCGGTCGGTCGGTCGGTCGGTCGGTCGTTCGGTCAGTCGGTCCGTCGGTCGGTCGGTCGGTCGGTCGGTCGGTCCGTCGGTCGGTCGGTCGGTCGGTCGGTCGGTCGGTCGGTCGGTCGGTCGGTCGGATGGTCGGTCGGTCGGTCAGACGGTCAGTCGGTCAGTTGGTCGGTCAGTCGGTCAGTCAGTCGGTCGGTCGGTCGTTCGGTCGGTCGGCCGGTCGGTTGGTCGGTCGGTCGGTCGGTCGGTCGGTCGGTCGGTCAGTTGGTCGGTCAGTCGGTCAGTCGGTCAGTCAGTCCGTCGGTCGGTCGGTCGGTCGGTCGGTCGTTCGGTCGGTCGGATGGTCGGTCGGTCAGTCGGTCAGTCGGTCGGTCCGTCGGTCAGTCGGTCCGTCGGTCAGTCGGTCAGTCGGTCAATCGGTCAGTTGGTCGATCTTTCGGTCAGTCGGTCAGTCAGTCCGTCCGTCGGTCGGTCGGTCGGTCGGTCGGTCGGTCGGTCGGTCGGTCAGTCGGTCAGTCGGTCAGTCAGACCGTCAGTCGGTCAGTCGGTCAGTTGGTCGGTCAGTCGGTCAGTCAGTCCGTCGGTCGGTCGGTCGGTCGTTCGGTCGGGCGGTCGGTCAGTCGGTCAGTCAGTCGGTCGGTCGGTCGGTCGGTCGGTCGGTCGGTCGGTCGGTCGGTCGGTCGGTCGGTCGGTCAGTCGGTCATTCGGTCAGTCAGACCGTCAGTCGGTCAGTCGGTCAGTTGGTCGGTCAGTCGGTCAGTCAGTCCGTCGGTCGGTCGGTCGGTCGTTCGGTCGGGCGGTCGGTCGGTCGGTCGGTCGGTCGGTCGGTCGGTCGGTCGGTCAGTCGGTCAGTCAGACCATCAGTCGGTCAGTCGGTCAGTTGGTCGGTCAGTCGGTCAGTCGGTCAGTCAGTCCGTCGGTCGGTCGGTCGGTCGGTCGGTCGGTCGTTCGGTCGGTCGGTCAGTCGTTCAGTCGGTCAGTCAGTCCCTCGGTCGGTCGGTCGGTCGGTCGGTCGGTCGGTCGGTCGGTCGGTCGGTCGGTCGGTCGGTCAGTCGGTCAGTCGGTCAGTCAGACCGTCAGTCGGTCAGTCGGTCAGTTGGTCGGTCAGTCGGTCAGTCAGTCCGTCGGTCGGTCGGTCGGTCGTTCGGTCGGGCGGTCGGTCGGTCGGTCGGTCGGTCGGTCGGTCAGTCGGTCAGTCAGACCATCAGTCGGTCAGTCGGTCAGTTGGTCGGTCAGTCGGTCAGTCGGTCAGTCAGTCCGTCGGTCGGTCGGTCGGTCGGTCGGTCGGTCGTTCGGTCGGTCGGTCAGTCGTTCAGTCGGTCAGTCAGTCCCTCGGTCGGTCGGTCGGTCGGTCGGGTCGGTCAGTCAGTCCGTCGGTCGGTCGGTCGGTCGTTCGGTCGGTCGGTCGTTCGGTCGGTCGGTCGGTCGGTCGGTCGGTCGGTCGGTCGGTCGGTCGGTCGGTCGGTCGGTCGGTCGATCGGTCGGTCGGTCGGTCGGTCGGTCAGTCGGTCAGTCGGTCGGCGGTCGGTTGGTCGGTCGGTCGGTCGGTCGGTCGGTCGGTCGGTCGGTCGGTCGGTCGGTCGGTCGGTCGGTCGGTCGGTCGGTCGGTCGGTCGGTCGGTCGGTCGGTCGGTCGGTCAGTCGGTCAGTCGGTCAGTCAGTCCGTCGTCGGTCGGTCGGTCGGTCGGTCGGTCGTTCAGTCGGTCGGTCGGTCGGTCAGTCGGTCAGTCGGTCAGTCAGTCCCCTCGGTCGGTCGGTCGGTGGGTCGGTCGGTCGGTCGGTCGGTCGGTCGGTCGGTCGGTCGGTCGGTCGGTCGGTCGGTCGGTCGGTCGGTCGGTCGGTCGGTCGGTCGGTCAGTCGGTCAGTCGGTCGGCCGGTCGGTTGGTCGGTCGGTCGGTCGGTCGGTCGGTCGGTCGGTCGGTCAGTTGGTCGGTCAGTCGGTCAGTCGGTCAGTCAGTCCGTCGGTCGGTCGGTCGGTCGGTCGGTCGTTCGGTCGGTCGGATGGTCGGTCGGTCAGTCGGTCAGTCGGTCGGTCCGTCGGTCAGTCGGTCCGTCGGTCAGTCGGTCGGTCGGTCGGTCGGTCGGTCGGTCGGTCGGTCGGTCGGTCGGTCGGTCGGTCGGTCGGTCGGTCGGTCGGTCGGTCCGTCGGTCGGTCGGTCGGTCGTTCGGTCAGTCGGTCGGTCGGTCGGTCGGTCGGGTCGGTCGGTCGGTCCGTCGGTCGGTCGGTCGGTCGGTCGGTCGGTCGGTCGGTCGGTCGGTCGGATGGTCGGTCGGTCGGTCAGACGGTCAGTCGGTCAGTTGGTCGGTCAGTCGGTCAGTCAGTCGGTCGGTCGGTCGTTCGGTCGGTCGGCCGGTCGGTTGGTCGGTCGGTCGGTCGGTCGGTCGGTCGGTCGGTCAGTTGGTCGGTCAGTCGGTCAGTCGGTCAGTCAGTCCGTCGGTCGGTCGGTCGGTCGGTCGGTCGTTCGGTCGGTCGGATGGTCGGTCGGTCAGTCGGTCAGTCGGTCGGTCCGTCGGTCAGTCGGTCCGTCGGTCAGTCGGTCAGTCGGTCAGTCGGTCAGTTGGTCGATCTTTCGGTCAGTCGGTCAGTCAGTCCGTCGGTCGGTCGGTCGGTCGGTCGGTCGGTCGGTCGGTCGGTCGGTCGGTCGGTCAGTCGGTCAGTCGGTCAGTCAGACCGTCAGTCGGTCAGTCGGTCAGTTGGTCGGTCAGTCGGTCAGTCAGTCCGTCGGTCGGTCGGTCGGTCGTTCGGTCGGGCGGTCGGTCAGTCGGTCAGTCAGTCGGTCGGTCGGTCGTGCGGTCGGTCGGCCGGTCGGTTGGTCGGTCGGTCGGTCGGTCGGTCGGTCAGTCAGTCCCTCGGTCGGTCGGTCGGTCGGTCGGTCGGTCGGTCGGTCGGTCGGTCGGTCGGTCGGTCGGTCGGTCGGTCGGTCGGTCGGTCGGTCGGTCGGTCGGTCAGTCGGTCAGTCGGTCAGTCAGACCGTCAGTCGGTCAGTCGGTCAGTTGGTCGGTCAGTCGGTCAGTCAGTCCGTCGGTCGGTCGGTCGGTCGTTCGGTCGGGCGGTCGGTCGGTCGGT
This sequence comes from Andrena cerasifolii, assembly GCF_050908995.1. Lineage (NCBI taxonomy): Eukaryota > Metazoa > Arthropoda > Insecta > Hymenoptera > Andrenidae > Andrena > Andrena cerasifolii. The sequence continues at coordinate 8,831 of NW_027486152.1, forward strand.
CGGTCGGTCGGTCGGTCGGTCGGTCAGTCGGTCAGTCAGACCATCAGTCGGTCAGTCGGTCAGTTGGTCGGTCAGTCGGTCAGTCGGTCAGTCAGTCCGTCGGTCGGTCGGTCGGTCGGTCGGTCGGTCGGTCGTTCGGTCGGTCGGTCAGTCGTTCAGTCGGTCAGTCAGTCCCTCGGTCGGTCGGTCGGTCGGTCGGTCGGTCGGTCGGTCGGTCGGTCAGTCGGTCAGTCGGTCAGTCGGTCAGTCAGTCCGTCGGTCGGTCGGTCGGTCGGTCGGTCGTTCGGTCGGTCGGATGGTCGGTCGGTCAGTCGGTCAGTCGGTCGGTCCGTCGGTCAGTCGGTCCGTCGGTCAGTCGGTCAGTCGGTCAGTTGGTCGATCTTTCGGTCAGTCGGTCAGTCAGTCAGTTAGTCGGTCAGTCGGTCAGTCAGTCCGTCGGTCGGTCGGTCGGTCGTTCGGTCGGTCGGCCGGTCGGTTGGTCGGTCGGTCAGTCGGTCAGTCGGTCAGTCAGTCCGTCGGTCGGTCGGTCGGTCGGTCGGTCGGTCGTTCAGTCGGTCGGTCGGTCGGTCAGTCGGTCAGTCGGTCAGTCAGTCCCCTGGCGTCGGTCGGTCGGTGGGTCGGTCGGTCGGTCGCTCGTTCGTCGGTCGGTCGGTCGGTCGGTCGGTCGGTCGGTCGGTCGGTCGGTCGGTCGGTCGGTCGGTCGGTCAGTCGGTCAGTCGGTCAGTCAGTCCGTCGGTCGGTCGGTCGGTCGGTCGGTCGGTCGTTCAGTCGGTCGGTCGGTCGGTCAGTCGGTCAGTCGGTCAGTCAGTCCCTCGGTCGGTCGGTCGGTGGGTCGGTCGGTCGGTCGGTCGGTCGGTCGGTCGGTCGGTCGGTCGGTCGGTCGGTCGGTCAGTCGGTCAGTCGGTCAGTCAGACCGTCAGTCGGTCAGTCGGTCAGTTGGTCGGTCAGTCGGTCAGTCAGTCCGTCGGTCGGTCGGTCGGTCGTTCGGTCGGGCGGTCGGTCGGTCGGTCGGTCGGTCGGTCGGTCGGTCAGTCGGTCAGTCAGACCATCAGTCGGTCGGTCGGTCAGTCGGTCAGTCGGTCAGTCAGACCGTCAGTCGGTCAGTCGGTCAGTTGGTCGGTCAGTCGGTCAGTCAGTCCGTCGGTCGGTCGGTCGGTCGTTCGGTCGGGC
>NW_027486153.1:0-25932 GCF_050908995.1 Andrena cerasifolii
TAAATACAGAAGAAAGGAGGTAAATAAATACAGAAAGAAATGTACATAAATTAGAGAAAAGAATAGGTAAATAAATAGAGACAAAATAGCTAAATAAATAGAGAAGAAAGGAGGTAAATAAATACAGAAAAAATAGGTAAATAGATTAGAGAAAAAAGTAAATAAATAGGGAAAAATAGGTAAATAAATAGAGAAAAATAGGTATATAAATAGAGAAGAAAGGAGGTAAATAAATACAGAAGAAAGTAGGTAAATAAATACAGAAAGAAATGTACATATATTAGAGAAAAGAATAGGTAAATAAATAGAGAAAAATAGGTAAATAAATAGAGAAAAAATAGGTAAATAAATAGTGAAAAATAGGTAAATAAATACAGAAAAAATGTACATAAATTAGAGAAAAAAATAGGTATTTAAATAGAGAAAAAATAGGTAAATAAATGGAGAAAAATAGGTAAATAAATAGAGAGGAAAAGAGGTAAATAAATACAGAAGAAAGGTGGTAAATAAATACAGAAAAAAGTGTACATAAATTAGAGAAAAGAATAGGTAAATAAACTGAGAAAAATAGGTAAATGAATAGAGAAGAAAGTAAATAAATAGGAAAAAATAGGTAAATAAATAGAGAAAAAATATGTACATAAATTAGAGAAAAATAGGTAAATAAATACAGAAAAAATTGGTAAATAAATACAGAAAAAACAGGTAAATAAATAGAGAAAATAGTTATATAAATAGAGAAGAAAGGAGGTAAATAAATACAGAAGAAAGGCGGTAAATAAATACAGAAAAAAATGTACATAAATTAGAGAAAAGAATAGGTAAATAAATAGAGAAAAAATAGGTAAATATAGAGGGGGAAAAAGGGAAATTAATTAGAGAGAGAAAAAAATTAATAAATAGAGAAAAAATAGGTAAATAGATAGAGAAAAATAGGTAAGTAAATTTGAGCAAAAAGTGGTGAATAGAGAAAAAATAGGTAAATAGATTAGAGAAAAAAGGAAATAAATAGAGAAAAAATAGGTAAATAAATAGAGAAAAGATAGGTAAATAAATAGTGAAAAATAGGTAAATTAATACAGAAAAAATGTACATAAATTAGAGAAAAGAAGAGGTAAATAAATAGAGAAAAAATAGGTAAATAAATAGAGAAAAATAGGTATATAAATAGAGAAGAAAGGAGGTAAATAAATACAGAAGAAAGGCGGTAAATAAATACAGAAAAAAATGTACATAAATTAGAGAAAAGAATAGGTAAATAAATAGAGACAAAATAGGTAAATAAATAGAGAAGAAAGGAGGTCAATAAATACACAAAAATAGGTAAATACATTAGAGAAAAAAGGAAATAAATAGAGAAAAAATAGGTAAATAAATTGAGAAAAAAGGAAATAAATAGAGAAAAAATAGGTAAATAAATTGAGAAAAATAGGTAAATGAATAGAGAAGAAAGTAAATAAATAGGAAAAAAATAGGTAAATAAATGGAGAAAAAATAGGTATATATAGAGGGGAAAATAGGTAAGTAAATAGAGAAATAATTGGTAAATAAATTGAGAAAAAATAGGTAAATAAATAGAGAAAATAGTTATATAAATAGAGAAGAAAGGAGGTAAATAAATACAGAAGAAAGGCGGTAAATAAATACAGAAAAAAATGTACATAAATTAGAGAAAAGAATAGGTAAATAAATAGAGAAAGAATAGGTAAATAAATAGAGAAAGAATAGGTAAATAAATAGAGAAAACAGGGGGTAAATATATACAGAAAAAAATGTACATAAATTAGAGAAAAGAATAGGTAAATAAATAGAGACAAAATAGCTAAATAAATAGAGAAGAAAGGAGGTAAATAAATACAGAAAAAATAGGTAAATAGATTAGAAAAAATAGGTAAATAAATAGAGAAAAGATAGGTAAATAAATAGAGAAAAATGGGTAAATAAATAGACAAAAATGGGTAAATAAATAGACAAAAAAGGAGGTAAACGAATACAGAAACAAATGTACAGAAATTAGAGAAATAAATAAGTAAATAAATAGAGAAAATAGGTAAATAAATAGAGAAAAATAGGTAAATAAATTGAGAAAAAACAGGTAAATAAATAGAGAAAAAATAGGTAAATAAATGGAGAAGAAAGGAGGTAAATAAATACAGAAAAAATAGGTAAATAAAATCGGATATTGAAAAACCGATATTGGATAACCGATATTCAAACCGATATTAGAACCGATATTGAAAAACCAATATTGAAAAACCGATATTGAAACCGATATTAGAACCGATATTGAAAAACCGATATTGAAAAACCGATATTGTAAAACCGATATTGAAAACCGATATTGAAAAACCAATATTGAAAAACCGATATTGAAAAACTGATATCGAAAAACTGATATTGCAAAACCGATATTGAAAAACCGATACTGAAACCGAAATTAGAACCGATATTGAAAAACCGATATTGAAAAACTGATATTTGAAAACCGATAATGAAAAACCGATATTGAAACCGATATTAGAACCGATATTGAAAAACCGATGTTGAAAAACTGATATCGAAAAACTGATATTGCAAAACCGATATTGAAACAGCGATATTGAAAAACCGATACTGAAACCGATATTGAAAAACCGATATTGAAAAACTGATATTTGAAAACCGATATTGAAAAACCGATATTGCAAAACCGATATTGAAAAACGAATATTGAAACCGATATTAGAACCGATATTGAAAAACCGATATTGAAAAACCGATATTGAAAAACCGATATTGAAAAACCGATATTGAAAAACCGATATTGAAAAACCGATATTGAAAAACTGATATTTGAAAACCGATAATGAAAAACCGATATTGAAACCGATATTAGAACCGATATTGAAAAACCGATGTTGAAAAACTGATATCGAAAAACTGATATTGCAAAACCGATATTGAAACAGCGATATTGAAAAACCGATACTGAAACCGATATTGAAAAACCGATATTGAAAAACTGATATTTGAAAACCGATATTGAAAAACCGATACTGAAACCGATATTGAAAAACCGATATTGAAAAACTGATATTTGAAAACCGTTATTGAAAAACCGATATTGCAAAACCGATATTGAAAAACCGATATTGAAAAACTGATATTTGAAAACCGATATTGAAAAACCGATATTGAAACCGATATTAGAACCGATATTGAAACCGATATTAGAACCGATATTGAAAAACCGATATTGAAAAACTGATATCGAAAAACCGATATCGAAAAACTGATATTGCAAAACTGATATTGCAAAACCGATATTGAAAAACCGATATTGAAAAACCAATATTGAAAAACCGATATTGAAAAACGGATATCGAAAAACTGATATTGCAAAACCGATATTGAAAAACCGATATTGAAAAACTGATATTTGAAAACCGATATTGAAAAACCGATATTGAAACCGATATTAGAACCGATATTGAAACCGATATTGTAAAACCGATACTGAAACCGATATTAGAACCGATATTGAAAAACCGATATCGAAAAACTGATATTGCAAAACCGATATTGAAAAACCGATATTGAAAAACTGATATTTGAAAACCGATATTGAAAAACCGATATTGAAACCGATATTAGAACCGATATTGAAACCGATATTGTAAAACCGATACTGAAACCGATATTAGAACCGATATTGAAAAACCAATATTGAAAAACCGATATTGAAAAACGGATATCGAAAAACTGATATTGCAAAACTGATATTGAAAAACCGATATTGAAAAACTGATATTTGAAAACCGATATTGAAAAACCGATATTGAAACCGATATTAGAACCGATATTGAAACCGATATTGTAAAACCGATACTGAAACCGATATTAGAACCGATATTGAAAAACCGATATTGAAAAACCGATATTGAAAATCCGATATTGAAAAACCGATATTGAAAAACCGATATTGAAAATCCGATATTGAAAAACCGATATTGAAAAACTGATAACGAAAAACTGATATTGCAAAACCGATATTGAAACCGATATTAGAACCGATATTGAAAAACCGATATTGAAAAACCGATATTGTAAAACCGATATTGAAAACCGATATTGAAAAACCAATATTGAAAAACCGATATTGAAAAACTGATATCGAAAAACTGATATTGCAAAACCGATATTGAAAAACCGATACTGAAACCGAAATTAGAACCGATATTAGAACCGATATTGAAAAACCGATATTGAAAAACTGATATCGAAAAACCGATATCGAAAAACTGATATTGCAAAACTGATATTGCAAATCCGATATTGAAAAACCGATATTGAAAAACCGATATTGAAAAACCAATATTGAAAAACCGATATTGAAAAACGGATATCGAAAAACTGATATTGCAAAACCGATATTGAAAAACCGATATTGAAAAACTGATATTTGAAAACCGATATTGAAAAACCGATATTGAAACCGATATTAGAACCGATATTGAAACCGATATTAGAACCGATATTGAAACCGATATTAGAACCGATATTGAAAAACCGATATTGAAAAACCGATATTGTAAAACCGATATTGAAAACCGATATTGAAAAACCAATATTGAAAAACCGATATTGAAAAACTGATATCGAAAAACTGATATTGCAAAACCGATATTGAAAAACCGATACTGAAACCGAAATTAGAACCGATATTAGAACCGATATTGAAAAACCGATATTGAAAAACTGATATCGAAAAACCGATATCGAAAAACTGATATTGCAAAACTGATATTGCAAAACCAATATTGAAAAACCGATATTGAAAAACCGATATTGAAAAACCAATATTGAGAAACCGATATTGAAAAACGGATATCGAAAAACTGATATTGCAAAACCGATATTGAAAAACCGATATTGAAAAACTGATATTTGAAAACCGATATTGAAAAACCGATATTGAAACCGATATTAGAACCGATATTGAAACCGATATTAGAACCGATATTGAAAAACCGATATTGAAAAACCGATATTGTAAAACCGATATTGAAAACCGATTTTGAAAACCGATATTGAAAAACCAATATTGAAAAACCGATATTGAAAAACTGATATCGAAAAACTGATATTGCAAAACCGATATTGAAAAACCGATACTGAAACCGAAATTAGAACCGATATTGAAAAACCGATATTGAAAAACTGATATTTGAAAACCGATAATGAAAAACCGATATTGAAACCGATATTAGAACCGATATTGAAAAACCGATGTTGAAAAACTGATATCGAAAAACTGATATTGCAAAACCGATATTGAAACAGCGATATTGAAAAACCGATACTGAAACCGATATTGAAAAACCGATATTGAAAAACTGATATTTGAAAACCGATATTGAAAAACCGATATTGAAAAACCGATATTGAAAAACTGATATAGAAAAACTGATATTGCAAAACCGATATTGAAAAACCGATACTGAAACCGAAATTAGAACCGATATTAGAACCGGAATTGAAAAACCGATATTGAAAAACTGATATCGAAAAACCGATATCGAAAAACTGATATTGCAAAACTGATATTGCAAAACCGATATTGAAAAACCGATATTGAAAAACCGATATTGAAAAACCAATATTGAAAAACCGATATTGAAAAACGGATATCGAAAAACTGATATTGCAAAACCGATATTGAAAAACCGATATTGAAACCGATATTAGAACCGATATTGAAAACGATATTAGAACCGATATTGAAAAACCGATATTGAAAAACCGATATTGAAAAACCGATATTGTAAAACCGATATTGAAAACCGATATTGAAAAACCAATATTGAAAAACCGATATTGAAAAACTGATATCGAAAAACGGATATCGAAAAACTGATATTGCAAAACCGATATTGAAAAACCGATATTGAAAACCGATATTGAAAAACCAATATTGAAAAACCGATATTGAAAAACTGATATCGAAAAACTGATATTGCAAAACCGATATTGAAAAACCGATACTGAAACCGAAATTAGAACCGATATTGAAAAACCGATATTGAAAAACTGATATTAGAAAACCGATAATGAAAAACCGATATTGAAACCGATATTAGAACCGATATTGAAAAACCGATGTTGAAAAACTGATATCGAAAAACTGATATTGCAAAACCGATATTGAAACAGCGATATTGAAAAACCGATACTGAAACCGATATTGAAAAACCGATATTGAAAAACTGATATTTGAAAACCGATATTGAAAAACCGATATTGAAAAACCGATATTGAAAAACTGATATCGAAAAACTGATATTGCAAAACCGATATTGAAAAACCGATACTGAAACCGAAATTAGAACCGATATTAGAACCGATATTGAAAAACCGATATTGAAAAACTGATATCGAAAAACCGATATCGAAAAACTGATATTGCAAAACTGATATTGCAAAACCGATATTGAAAAACCGATATTGAAAAACCGATATTGAAAAACCAATATTGAAAAACCGATATTGAAAAACGGATATCGAAAAACTGATATTGCAAAACCGATATTGAAAAACCGATATTGAAAAACTGATATTTGAAAACCGATATTGAAAAACCGATATTGAAACCGATATTAGAACCGATATTGAAACCGATATTAGAACCGATATTGAAACCGATATTAGAACCGATATTGAAAAACCGATATTGAAAAACCGATATTGTAAAACCGATATTGAAAACCGATATTGAAAAACCAATATTGAAAAACCGATATTGAAAAACTGATATCGAAAAACTGATACTGAAACCGAAATTAGAACCGATATTGAAAAACCGATATTGAAAAACTGATATTTGAAAACCGATAATGAAAAACCGATATTGAAACCGATATTAGAACCGATATTGAAAAACCGATGTTGAAAAACTGATATCGAAAAACCAATATTGAAAAACCGATATTGAAAAACGGATATCGAAAAACTGATATTGCAAAACCGATATTGAAAAACCGATATTGAAAAACTGATATTTGAAAACCGATATTGAAAAACCGATATTGAAACCGATATTAGAACCGATATTGAAACCGATATTAGAACCGATATTGAAAAACCGATATTGAAAAACCGATATTGTAAAACCGATATTGAAAAACCGATATTGAAACAGCGATATTGAAAAACCGATACTGAAACCGATATTGAAAAACCGATATTGAAAAACTGATATTTGAAAACCGATATTGAAAAACCGATACTGAAACCGATATTGAAAAACCGATATTGAAAAACTGATATTTGAAAACCGTTATTGAAAAACCGATATTGCAAAACCGATATTGAAAAACCGATATTGAAAAACTGATATTTGAAAACCGATATTGAAAAACCGATATTGAAACCGATATTAGAACCGATATTGAAACCGATATTAGAACCGATATTGAAAAACCGATATTGAAAAACTGATATTGAAAAACCGATATTGTAAAACCGATATTGAAAACCGATATTGAAAAACCAATATTGAAAAACCGATATTGAAAAACTGATATCGAAAAACTGATATTGCAAAACCGATATTGAAAAACCGATATTGTAAAACCGATATTGAAAACCGATATTGAAAAACCAATATTGAAAAACCGATATTGAAAAACTGATATCGAAAAACTGATATTGCAAAACCGATATTGAAAAACCGATACTGAAACCGAAATTAGAACCGATATTGAAAAACCGATATTGAAAAACTGATATTTGAAAACCGATAATGAAAAACCGATATTGAAACCGATATTAGAACCGATATTGAAAAACCGATGTTGAAAAACTGATATCGAAAAACTGATATTGCAAAACCGATATTGAAACAGCGATATTGAAAAACCGATACTGAAACCGATATTGAAAAACCGATATTGAAAAACTGATATTTGAAAACCGATATTGAAAAACCGATATTGCAAAACCGATATTGAAAAACGAATATTGAAACCGATATTAGAACCGATATTGAAAAACCGATATTGAAAAACCGATATTGAAAAACCGATATTGAAAAACCGATATTGAAAAACCGATATTGAAAAACCGATATTGAAAAACTGATATTTGAAAACCGATAATGAAAAACCGATATTGAAACCGATATTAGAACCGATATTGAAAAACCGATGTTGAAAAACTGATATCGAAAAACTGATATTGCAAAACCGATATTGAAACAGCGATATTGAAAAACCGATACTGAAACCGATATTGAAAAACCGATATTGAAAAACTGATATTTGAAAACCGATATTGAAAAACCGATACTGAAACCGATATTGAAAAACCGATATTGAAAAACTGATATTTGAAAACCGTTATTGAAAAACCGATATTGCAAAACCGATATTGAAAAACCGATATTGAAAAACTGATATTTGAAAACCGATATTGAAAAACCGATATTGAAACCGATATTAGAACCGATATTGAAACCGATATTAGAACCGATATTGAAAAACCGATATTGAAAAACTGATATCGAAAAACCGATATCGAAAAACTGATATTGCAAAACTGATATTGCAAAACCGATATTGAAAAACCGATATTGAAAAACCAATATTGAAAAACCGATATTGAAAAACGGATATCGAAAAACTGATATTGCAAAACCGATATTGAAAAACCGATATTGAAAAACTGATATTTGAAAACCGATATTGAAAAACCGATATTGAAACCGATATTAGAACCGATATTGAAACCGATATTGTAAAACCGATACTGAAACCGATATTAGAACCGATATTGAAAAACCGATATCGAAAAACTGATATTGCAAAACCGATATTGAAAAACCGATATTGAAAAACTGATATTTGAAAACCGATATTGAAAAACCGATATTGAAACCGATATTAGAACCGATATTGAAACCGATATTGTAAAACCGATACTGAAACCGATATTAGAACCGATATTGAAAAACCAATATTGAAAAACCGATATTGAAAAACGGATATCGAAAAACTGATATTGCAAAACCGATATTGAAAAACCGATATTGAAAAACTGATATTTGAAAACCGATATTGAAAAACCGATATTGAAACCGATATTAGAACCGATATTGAAACCGATATTGTAAAACCGATACTGAAACCGATATTAGAACCGATATTGAAAAACCGATATTGAAAAACCGATATTGAAAATCCGATATTGAAAAACCGATATTGAAAAACCGATATTGAAAATCCGATATTGAAAAACCGATATTGAAAAACTGATAACGAAAAACTGATATTGCAAAACCGATATTGAAACCGATATTAGAACCGATATTGAAAAACCGATATTGAAAAACCGATATTGTAAAACCGATATTGAAAACCGATATTGAAAAACCAATATTGAAAAACCGATATTGAAAAACTGATATCGAAAAACTGATATTGCAAAACCGATATTGAAAAACCGATACTGAAACCGAAATTAGAACCGATATTAGAACCGATATTGAAAAACCGATATTGAAAAACTGATATCGAAAAACCGATATCGAAAAACTGATATTGCAAAACTGATATTGCAAAACCGATATTGAAAAACCGATATTGAAAAACCGATATTGAAAAACCAATATTGAAAAACCGATATTGAAAAACGGATATCGAAAAACTGATATTGCAAAACCGATATTGAAAAACCGATATTGAAAAACTGATATTTGAAAACCGATATTGAAAAACCGATATTGAAACCGATATTAGAACCGATATTGAAACCGATATTAGAACCGATATTGAAACCGATATTAGAACCGATATTGAAAAACCGATATTGAAAAACCGATATTGTAAAACCGATATTGAAAACCGATATTGAAAAACCAATATTGAGAAACCGATATTGAAAAACGGATATCGAAAAACTGATATTGCAAAACCGATATTGAAAAACCGATATTGAAAAACTGATATTTGAAAACCGATATTGAAAAACCGATATTGAAACCGATATTAGAACCGATATTGAAACCGATATTAGAACCGATATTGAAAAACCGATATTGAAAAACCGATATTGTAAAACCGATATTGAAAACCGATTTTGAAAACCGATATTGAAAAACCAATATTGAAAAACCGATATTGAAAAACTGATATCGAAAAACTGATATTGCAAAACCGATATTGAAAAACCGATACTGAAACCGAAATTAGAACCGATATTGAAAAACCGATATTGAAAAACTGATATTTGAAAACCGATAATGAAAAACCGATATTGAAACCGATATTAGAACCGATATTGAAAAACCGATGTTGAAAAACTGATATCGAAAAACTGATATTGCAAAACCGATATTGAAACAGCGATATTGAAAAACCGATACTGAAACCGATATTGAAAAACCGATATTGAAAAACTGATATTTGAAAACCGATATTGAAAAACCGATATTGAAAAACCGATATTGAAAAACTGATATAGAAAAACTGATATTGCAAAACCGATATTGAAAAACCGATACTGAAACCGAAATTAGAACCGATATTAGAATCGGAATTGAAAAACCGATATTGAAAAACTGATATCGAAAAACCGATATCGAAAAACTGATATTGCAAAACTGATATTGCAAAACCGATATTGAAAAACCGATATTGAAAAACCGATATTGAAAAACCAATATTGAAAAACCGATATTGAAAAACGGATATCGAAAAACTGATATTGCAAAACCGATATTGAAAAACCGATATTGAAACCGATATTAGAACCGATATTGAAAACGATATTAGAACCGATATTGAAAAACCGATATTGAAAAACCGATATTGAAAAACCGATATTGTAAAACCGATATTGAAAACCGATATTGAAAAACCAATATTGAAAAACCGATATTGAAAAACTGATATCGAAAAACGGATATCGAAAAACTGATATTGCAAAACCGATATTGAAAAACCGATATTGAAAACCGATATTGAAAAACCAATATTGAAAAACCGATATTGAAAAACTGATATCGAAAAACTGATATTGCAAAACCGATATTGAAAAACCGATACTGAAACCGAAATTAGAACCGATATTGAAAAACCGATATTGAAAAACAGATATTAGAAAACCGATAATGAAAAACCGATATTGAAACCGATATTAGAACCGATATTGAAAAACCGATGTTGAAAAACTGATATCGAAAAACTGATATTGCAAAACCGATATTGAAACAGCGATATTGAAAAACCGATACTGAAACCGATATTGAAAAACCGATATTGAAAAACTGATATTTGAAAACCGATATTGAAAAACCGATATTGAAAAACCGATATTGAAAAACTGATATCGAAAAACTGATATTGCAAAACCGATATTGAAAAACCGATACTGAAACCGAAATTAGAACCGATATTAGAACCGATATTGAAAAACCGATATTGAAAAACTGATATCGAAAAACCGATATCGAAAAACTGATATTGCAAAACTGATATTGCAAAACCGATATTGAAAAACCGATATTGAAAAACCGATATTGAAAAACCAATATTGAAAAACCGATATTGAAAAACGGATATCGAAAAACTGATATTGCAAAACCGATATTGAAAAACCGATATTGAAAAACTGATATTTGAAAACCGATATTGAAAAACCGATATTGAAACCGATATTAGAACCGATATTGAAACCGATATTAGAACCGATATTGAAACCGATATTAGAACCGATATTGAAAAACCGATATTGAAAAACCGATATTGTAAAACCGATATTGAAAACCGATATTGAAAAACCAATATTGAAAAACCGATATTGAAAAACTGATATCGAAAAACTGATACTGAAACCGAAATTAGAACCGATATTGAAAAACCGATATTGAAAAACTGATATTTGAAAACCGATAATGAAAAACCGATATTGAAACCGATATTAGAACCGATATTGAAAAACCGATGTTGAAAAACTGATATCGAAAAACCAATATTGAAAAACCGATATTGAAAAACGGATATCGAAAAACTGATATTGCAAAACCGATATTGAAAAACCGATATTGAAAAACTGATATTTGAAAACCGATATTGAAAAACCGATATTGAAACCGATATTAGAACCGATATTGAAACCGATATTAGAACCGATATTGAAAAACCGATATTGAAAAACCGATATTGTAAAACCGATATTGAAATCCGATATTGAAAAACCAATATTGAAAAACCGATATTGAAAAACTGATATCGAAAAACTGATATTGCAAAACCGATATTGAAAAACCGATACTGAAACCGAAATTAGAACCGATATTGAAAAACCGATATTGAAAAACTGATATTTGAAAACCGATAATGAAAAACCGATATTGAAACCGATATTAGAACCGATATTGAAAAACCGATGTTGAAAAACTGATATCGAAAAACTGATATTGCCAAACCGATATTGAAACAGCGATATTGAAAAACCGATACTGAAACCGATATTGAAAAACCGATATTGAAAAACTGATATTTGAAAACCGATATTGAAAAACCGATATTGAAAAACCGATATTGAAAAACTGATATCGAAAAACTGATATTGCAAAACCGATATTGAAAAACCGATACTGAAACCGAAATTAGAACCGATATTAGAACCGATATTGAAAAACCGATATTGAAAAACTGATATCGAAAAACCGATATCGAAAAACTGATATTGCAAAACTGATATTGAAAAACTGATATTTGAAAACCGATATTGAAAAACCGATATTGAAACCGATATTAGAACCGATATTGAAACCGATATTAGAACCGATATTGAAAAACCGATATTGAAAAACCGATATTGTAAAACCGATATTGAAATCCGATATTGAAAAACCAATATTGAAAAACCGATATTGAAAAACTGATATCGAAAAACTGATATTGCAAAACCGATATTGAAAAACCGATACTGAAACCGAAATTAGAACCGATATTGAAAAACCGATATTGAAAAACTGATATTTGAAAACCGATAATGAAAAACCGATATTGAAACCGATATTAGAACCGATATTGAAAAACCGATGTTGAAAAACTGATATCGAAAAACCAATATTGAAAAACCGATATTGAAAAACGGATATCGAAAAACTGATATTGCAAAACCGATATTGAAAAACCGATATTGAAAAACTGATATTTGAAAACCGATATTGAAAAACCGATATTGAAACCGATATTAGAACCGATATTGAAACCGATATTAGAACCGATATTGAAAAACCGATATTGAAAAACCGATATTGTAAAACCGATATTGAAATCCGATATTGAAAAACCAATATTGAAAAACTGATATTGAAAAACTGATATTTGAAAACCGATATTGAAAAACCGATATTGAAAAACCAATATTGAAAAACCGATATTGAAAAACGGATATCGAAAAACTGATATTGCAAAACCGATATTGAAAAACCGATATTGAAACCGATATTAGAACCGATATTGAAAACGATATTAGAACCGATATTGAAAAACCGATATTGAAAAACCGATATTGAAAAACCGATATTGTAAAACCGATATTGAAAACCGATATTGAAAAACCAATATTGAAAAACCGATATTGAAAAACTGATATCGAAAAACGGATATCGAAAAACTGATATTGCAAAACCGATATTGAAAAACCGATATTGAAAACCGATATTGAAAAACCAATATTGAAAAACCGATATTGAAAAACTGATATCGAAAAACTGATATTGCAAAACCGATATTGAAAAACCGATACTGAAACCGAAATTAGAACCGATATTGAAAAACCGATATTGAAAAACTGATATTAGAAAACCGATAATGAAAAACCGATATTGAAACCGATATTAGAACCGATATTGAAAAACCGATGTTGAAAAACTGATATCGAAAAACTGATATTGCAAAACCGATATTGAAACAGCGATATTGAAAAACCGATACTGAAACCGATATTGAAAAACCGATATTGAAAAACTGATATTTGAAAACCGATATTGAAAAACCGATATTGAAAAACCGATATTGAAAAACTGATATCGAAAAACTGATATTGCAAAACCGATATTGAAAAACCGATACTGAAACCGAAATTAGAACCGATATTAGAACCGATATTGAAAAACCGATATTGAAAAACTGATATCGAAAAACCGATATCGAAAAACTGATATTGCAAAACTGATATTGCAAAACCGATATTGAAAAACCGATATTGAAAAACCGATATTGAAAAACCAATATTGAAAAACCGATATTGAAAAACGGATATCGAAAAACTGATATTGCAAAACCGATATTGAAAAACCGATATTGAAAAACTGATATTTGAAAACCGATATTGAAAAACCGATATTGAAACCGATATTAGAACCGATATTGAAACCGATATTAGAACCGATATTGAAACCGATATTAGAACCGATATTGAAAAACCGATATTGAAAAACCGATATTGTAAAACCGATATTGAAAACCGATATTGAAAAACCAATATTGAAAAACCGATATTGAAAAACTGATATCGAAAAACTGATACTGAAACCGAAATTAGAACCGATATTGAAAAACCGATATTGAAAAACTGATATTTGAAAACCGATAATGAAAAACCGATATTGAAACCGATATTAGAACCGATATTGAAAAACCGATGTTGAAAAACTGATATCGAAAAACCAATATTGAAAAACCGATATTGAAAAACGGATATCGAAAAACTGATATTGCAAAACCGATATTGAAAAACCGATATTGAAAAACTGATATTTGAAAACCGATATTGAAAAACCGATATTGAAACCGATATTAGAACCGATATTGAAACCGATATTAGAACCGATATTGAAAAACCGATATTGAAAAACCGATATTGTAAAACCGATATTGAAATCCGATATTGAAAAACCAATATTGAAAAACCGATATTGAAAAACTGATATCGAAAAACTGATATTGCAAAACCGATATTGAAAAACCGATACTGAAACCGAAATTAGAACCGATATTGAAAAACCGATATTGAAAAACTGATATTTGAAAACCGATAATGAAAAACCGATATTGAAACCGATATTAGAACCGATATTGAAAAACCGATGTTGAAAAACTGATATCGAAAAACTGATATTGCCAAACCGATATTGAAACAGCGATATTGAAAAACCGATACTGAAACCGATATTGAAAAACCGATATTGAAAAACTGATATTTGAAAACCGATATTGAAAAACCGATATTGAAAAACCGATATTGAAAAACTGATATCGAAAAACTGATATTGCAAAACCGATATTGAAAAACCGATACTGAAACCGAAATTAGAACCGATATTAGAACCGATATTGAAAAACCGATATTGAAAAACTGATATCGAAAAACCGATATCGAAAAACTGATATTGCAAAACTGATATTGAAAAACTGATATTTGAAAACCGATATTGAAAAACCGATATTGAAACCGATATTAGAACCGATATTGAAACCGATATTAGAACCGATATTGAAAAACCGATATTGAAAAACCGATATTGTAAAACCGATATTGAAATCCGATATTGAAAAACCAATATTGAAAAACCGATATTGAAAAACTGATATCGAAAAACTGATATTGCAAAACCGATATTGAAAAACCGATACTGAAACCGAAATTAGAACCGATATTGAAAAACCGATATTGAAAAACTGATATTTGAAAACCGATAATGAAAAACCGATATTGAAACCGATATTAGAACCGATATTGAAAAACCGATGTTGAAAAACTGATATCGAAAAACTGATATTGCCAAACCGATATTGAAACAGCGATATTGAAAAACCGATACTGAAACCGATATTGAAAAACCGATATTGAAAAACTGATATTTGAAAACCGATATTGAAAAACCGATATTGAAAAACCGATATTGAAAAACTGATATCGAAAAACTGATATTGCAAAACCGATATTGAAAAACCGATACTGAAACCGAAATTAGAACCGATATTAGAACCGATATTGAAAAACCGATATTGAAAAACTGATATCGAAAAACCGATATCGAAAAACTGATATTGCAAAACTGATATTGCAAAACCGATATTGAAAAACCGATATTGAAAAACCGATATTGAAAAACCAATATTGAAAAACCGATATTGAAAAACGGATATCGAAAAACTGATATTGCAAAACCGATATTGAAAAACCGATATTGAAAAACTGATATTTGAAAACCGATATTGAAAAACCGATATTGAAACCGATATTAGAACCGATATTGAAACCGATATTAGAACCGATATTGAAACCGATATTAGAACCGATATTGAAAAACCGATATTGAAAAACCGATATTGTAAAACCGATATTGAAAACCGATATTGAAAAACCAATATTGAAAAACCGATATTGAAAAACTGATATCGAAAAACTGATATTGCAAAACCGATATTGAAAAACCGATACTGAAACCGAAATTAGAACCGATATTAGAACCGATATTGAAAAACCGATATTGAAAAACTGATATCGAAAAACCGATATCGAAAAACTGATATTGCAAAACTGATATTGCAAAACCGATATTGAAAAACCGATATTGAAAAACCGATATTGAAAAACCAATATTGAAAAACCGATATT
This sequence comes from Andrena cerasifolii, assembly GCF_050908995.1. NCBI lineage: Eukaryota > Metazoa > Arthropoda > Insecta > Hymenoptera > Andrenidae > Andrena > Andrena cerasifolii. The sequence continues at coordinate 16,675 of NW_027486153.1, forward strand.
GAAAAACGGATATCGAAAAACTGATATTGCAAAACCGATATTGAAAAACCGATATTGAAAAACTGATATTTGAAAACCGATATTGAAAAACCGATATTGAAACCGATATTAGAACCGATATTGAAACCGATATTAGAACCGATATTGAAAAACCGATATTGAAAAACCGATATTGTAAAACCGATATTGAAAACCGATATTGAAAAACCAATATTGAAAAACCGATATTGAAAAACTGATATCGAAAAACTGATATTGCAAAACCGATATTGAAAAACCGATACTGAAACCGAAATTAGAACCGATATTGAAAAACCGATATTGAAAAACTGATATTTGAAAACCGATAATGAAAAACCGATATTGAAACCGATATTAGAACCGATATTGAAAAACCGATGTTGAAAAACTGATATCGAAAAACCAATATTGAAAAACCGATATTGAAAAACGGATATCGAAAAACTGATATTGCAAAACCGATATTGAAAAACCGATATTGAAAAACTGATATTTGAAAACCGATATTGAAAAACCGATATTGAAACCGATATTAGAACCGATATTGAAAAACCGATATTGAAAAACCGATATTGTAAAACCGATATTGAAATCCGATATTGAAAAACCAATATTGAAAAACCGATATTGAAAAACTGATATCGAAAAACTGATATTGCAAAACCGATATTGAAAAACCGATACTGAAACCGAAATTAGAACCGATATTGAAAAACCGATATTGAAAAACTGATATTTGAAAACCGATAATGAAAAACCGATATTGAAACCGATATTAGAACCGATATTGAAAAACCGATGTTGAAAAACTGATATCGAAAAACTGATATTGCCAAACCGATATTGAAACAGCGATATTGAAAAACCGATACTGAAACCGATATTGAAAAACCGATATTGAAAAACTGATATTTGAAAACCGATATTGAAAAACCGATATTGAAAAACCGATATTGAAAAACTGATATCGAAAAACTGATATTGCAAAACCGATATTGAAAAACCGATACTGAAACCGAAATTAGAACCGATATTAGAACCGATATTGAAAAACCGATATTGAAAAACTGATATCGAAAAACCGATATCGAAAAACTGATATTGCAAAACTGATATTGCAAAACCGATATTGAAAAACCGATATTGAAAAACCGATATTGAAACCGATATTAGAACCGATATTGAAACCGATATTGTAAACCGATACTGAAACCGATATTAGAACCGATATTGAAAAACCGATATTGAAAAACCGATATTGAAAAACCGATATTGAAACCGATATTAGAACCGATATTGAAACCGATATTAGAACCGATATTGAAAAACCGATATTGAAAAACCGATATTGTAAAACCGATATTGAAACCGATATTAGAACCGATATTGAAACCGATATTGTAAACCGATACTGAAACCGATATTAGAACCGATATTGAAAAACCGATATTGAAAAACCGATATTGAAAAACCGATATTGAAACCGATATTAGAACCGATATTGAAACCGATATTAGAACCGATATTGAAAAACCGATATTGAAAAACCGATATTGTAAAACCGATATTGAAAAACTGATATCGAAAAACTGATATTGCAAAACCGATATTGAAAAACCGATACTGAAACCGAAATTAGAACCGATATTAGAACCGATATTGAAAAACCGATATTGAAAAACTGATATCGAAAAACCGATATCGAAAAACTGATATTGCAAAACTGATATTGCAAAACCGATATTGAAAAACCGATATTGGAAAACCGATATTGAAAAACCAATATTGAAAAACCGATATTGAAAAACGGATATCGAAAAACTGATATTGCAAAACCGATATTGAAAAACCGATATTGAAAAACTGATATTTGAAAACCGATATTGAAAAACCGATATTGAAACCGATATTAGAACCGATATTGAAACCGATATTAGAACCGATATTGAAAAACCGATATTGAAAAACCGATATTGTAAAACCGATATTGAAAACCGATATTGAAAAACCAATATTGAAAAACCGATATTGAAACCGATATTAGAACCGATATTGAAACCGATATTAGAACCGATATTGAAAAACCGATATTGAAAAACCGATATTGAAAAACCAATATTGAAAAACCGATATTGAAAAACCGATATTGAAAAACTGATATTTGAAAACCGATATTGAAAAACCAATATTGAAAAACCGATATTGAAAAACTGATATCGAAAAACTGATATTGCAAAACCGATATTGAAAAACCGATACTGAAACCGATATTAGAACCGATATTGAAAAACCGATATTGAAAAACCGATATTGAAAAACCGATATTGAAAATCCGATATTGAAAAACCGATATTGAAAAACTGATATCGAAAAACTGATATTGCAAAACCGATATTGAAACCGATATTAGAAGCGATATTGAAAAAACGATATTGAAACCGATATTAGAACCGATATTGAAACCGATATTAGAACCGATATTGAAAAACCGATATTGAAAAACCGATATTGAAAAACCGATATTGAAAAACCGATATTGAAAAACCGATATTGAAAAACCGATATTGAAAAACCGATATTGAAAAACCGATATTGAAAAACTGATATTGAAACCGATATTAGAACCGATATTGAAAAACCGATATTGAAAAACCGATATTGAAAAACCGATATTGAGAAACCGATATTGAAAACCGATATTGAAAAACTGATATTTGAAAACCGATAATGAAAAACCGATATTGAAACCGATATTAGAACCGATATTGAAAAACCGATATTGAAAAACCGATATTGAAAAACCAATATTGAAAAACCGATATTGAAAAACCGATATTGAAAAACTGTTATCGAAAAACTGATATTGCAAAACCGATATTGAAACAGCGATATTGAAAAACCGATACTGAAACCGATATTAGAACCGATATTGAAAAACCGATATTGAAAAACCGATATTGAAAAACCGATATTGAAAAACCGATATTGAAAAACCGATATTGAAAAACTGATATTTGAAAACCGATATTGAAAAACCGATATTGAAACCGATATTAGAACCGATATTGAAAAACCGATATTGAAAAACCGATATTGAAAAACCAATATTGAAAAACCGATATTGAAAAACGGATATCGAAAAACTGATATTGCAAAACCGATATTGAAAAACCGATATTGAAAAACCGATATTGAAAAACCAATATTGAAAAACCGATATTGAAAAACGGATATCGAAAAGCTGATATTGCAAAACCGATATTGAAAACCAGATATTGAAAAACTGATATTTGAAAACCGATATTGAAAAACCGATATTGCAAAACCGATATTGAAAAACCGATATTGAAAAACTGATATTTGAAAACCGATATTGAAAAACCGATATTGAAACCGATATTAGAACCGATATTGAAACCGATATTAGAACCGATATTGAAAAACCGATATTGAAAAACTGATATCGAAAAACCGATATCGAAAAACTGATATTGCAAAACTGATATTGCAAAACCGATATTGAAAAACCGATATTGAAAAACCGATATTGAAAAACCGATATTGAAAAACCGATATTGAAAAACTGATATCGAAAAACCGATATCGAAAAACTGATATTGCAAAACTGATATTGCAAAACCGATATTGAAAAACCGATATTGAAAAACCGATATTGAAAAACCGATATTGAAAAACCGATATTGAAAAACCGATATTGAAAAACCGATATTGAAAAACCGATATTGAAACACCGATATTGAAAAACCGATATTGAAAAACTGATATTGAAACCGATATTAGAACCGATATTGAAAAACCGATATTGAAAAACCGATATTGAAAAACCGATATTGAAAAACCGATATTGAAAACCGATATTGAAAAACCAATATTGAAAAACCGATATTGAAAAACTGATATCGAAAAACTGATATTGCAAAACCGATATTGAAAAACGAATATTGAAAAACCGATATTGAAACACCGATATTGAAAAACCGATATTGAAAAACTGATATTGAAACCGATATTAGAACCGATATTGAAAAACCGATATTGAAAAACCGATATTGAAAAACCGATATTGAAAAACCGATATTGAAAACCGATATTGAAAAACCAATATTGAAAAACCGATATTGAAAAACTGATATCGAAAAACTGATATTGCAAAACCGATATTGAAAAACGAATATTGAAAAACCGATATTGAAAAACCAATATTGAAAAACCGATATTGAAAAACGGATATCGAAAAACTGATATTTGAAAACCTATATTGAAAAACCGATATTGAAACCGATATTAGAACCGATATTGAAAACGATATTAGAACCGATATTGAAAAACCGATATTGAAAAACCGATATTGAAAAACCGATATTGTAAAACCGATATTGAAAAACTGATATTGCAAAACCGATATTGAAAAACCGATATTGTAAAACCGATATTGAAAACCGATATTGAAAAACCAATATTGAAAAACCGATATTGAAACCGATATTAGAACCGATATTGAAACCGATATTAGAACCGATATTGAAAAACCGATATTGAAAAACCGATATTGAAAAACCAATATTGAAAAACCGATATTGAAAAACCGATATTGAAAAACTGATATTTGAAAACCGATATTGAAAAACCAATATTGAAAAACCGATATTGAAAAACTGATATCGAAAAACTGATATTGCAAAACCGATATTGAAAAACCGATACTGAAACCGATATTAGAACCGATATTGAAAAACCGATATTGAAAAACCGATATTGAAAAACCGATATTGAAAATCCGATATTGAAAAACCGATATTGAAAAACTGATATCGAAAAACTGATATTGCAAAACCGATATTGAAACCGATATTAGAAGCGATATTGAAAAAACGATATTGAAACCGATATTAGAACCGATATTGAAACCGATATTAGAACCGATATTGAAAAACCGATATTGAAAAACCGATATTGAAAAACCGATATTGAAAAACCGATATTGAAAAACCGATATTGAAAAACCGATATTGAAAAACCGATATTGAAAAACCGATATTGAAAAACCGATATTGAAAAACTGATATTGAAACCGATATTAGAACCGATATTGAAAAACCGATATTGAAAAACCGATATTGAAAAACCGATATTGAGAAACCGATATTGAAAACCGATATTGAAAAACCAATATTGAAAAACCGATATTGAAAAACTGATATCGAAAAACTGATATTGCAAAACCGATATTGAAAAACGAATATTGAAACCGATATTAGAACCGATATTGAAAAACCGATATTGAAAAACCGATATTGAAAAACCGATATTGAAAAACCGATATTGAAAAACCGATATTGAAAAACTGATATTTGAAAACCGATAATGAAAAACCGATATTGAAACCGATATTAGAACCGATATTGAAAAACCGATATTGAAAAACCGATATTGAAAAACCAATATTGAAAAACCGATATTGAAAAACCGATATTGAAAAACTGTTATCGAAAAACTGATATTGCAAAACCGATATTGAAACAGCGATATTGAAAAACCGATACTGAAACCGATATTAGAACCGATATTGAAAAACCGATATTGAAAAACCGATATTGAAAAACCGATATTGAAAAACCGATATTGAAAAACCGATATTGAAAAACTGATATTTGAAAACCGATATTGAAAAACCGATATTGAAACCGATATTAGAACCGATATTGAAAAACCGATATTGAAAAACCGATATTGAAAAACCAATATTGAAAAACCGATATTGAAAAACGGATATCGAAAAACTGATATTGCAAAACCGATATTGAAAAACCGATATTGAAAAACCGATATTGAAAAACCAATATTGAAAAACCGATATTGAAAAACGGATATCGAAAAACTGATATTGCAAAACCGATATTGAAAACCAGATATTGAAAAACTGATATTTGAAAACCGATATTGAAAAACCGATATTGCAAAACCGATATTGAAAAACCGATATTGAAAAACTGATATTTGAAAACCGATATTGAAAAACCGATATTGAAACCGATATTAGAACCGATATTGAAACCGATATTAGAACCGATATTGAAAAACCGATATTGAAAAACTGATATCGAAAAACCGATATCGAAAAACTGATATTGCAAAACTGATATTGCAAAACCGATATTGAAAAACCGATATTGAAAAACCGATAGTGAAAAACCGATATTGAAAAACCGATATTGAAAAACCGATATTGAAAAACCGATATTGAAAAACCGATATTGAAACACCGATATTGAAAAACCGATATTGAAAAACTGATATTGAAACCGATATTAGAACCGATATTGAAAAACCGATATTGAAAAACCGATATTGAAAAACCGATATTGAAAAACCGATATTGAAAACCGATATTGAAAAACCAATATTGAAAAACCGATATTGAAAAACTGATATCGAAAAACTGATATTGCAAAACCGATATTGAAAAACGAATATTGAAAAACCGATATTGAAACACCGATATTGAAAAACCGATATTGAAAAACTGATATTGAAACCGATATTAGAACCGATATTGAAAAACCGATATTGAAAAACCGATATTGAAAAACCGATATTGAAAAACCGATATTGAAAACCGATATTGAAAAACCAATATTGAAAAACCGATATTGAAAAACTGATATCGAAAAACTGATATTGCAAAACCGATATTGAAAAACGAATATTGAAAAACCGATATTGAAAAACCAATATTGAAAAACCGATATTGAAAAACGGATATCGAAAAACTGATATTTGAAAACCTATATTGAAAAACCGATATTGAAACCGATATTAGAACCGATATTGAAAACGATATTAGAACCGATATTGAAAAACCGATATTGAAAAACCGATATTGAAAAACCGATATTGTAAAACCGATATTGAAAACCGATATTGAAAAACCAATATTGAAAAACCGATATTGAAAAACTGATATCGAAAAACTGATATTGCAAAACCGATATTGAAAAACCGATACTGAAACCGAAATTAGAACCGATATTAGAACCGATATTGAAAAACCGATATTGAAAAACTGATATCGAAAAACCGATATCGAAAAACTGATATTGCAAAACTGATATTGCAAAACCGATATTGAAAAACCGATATTGAAAAACCGATATTGAAAAACCAATATTGAAAAACCGATATTGAAAAACGGATATCGAAAAACTGATATTGCAAAGCCGATATTGAAAAACCGATATTGAAAAACTGATATTTGAAAACCGATATTGAAAAACCGATATTGAAACCGATATTAGAACCGATATTGAAACCGATATTAGAACCGATATTGAAAAACCGATATTGAAAAACCGATATTGTAAAACCGATATTGAAAACCGATATTGAAAAACCAATATTGAAAAACCGATATTGAAAAACTGATATCGAAAAACTGATATTGCAAAACCGATATTGAAAAACCGATACTGAAACCGAAATTAGAACCGATATTGAAAAACCGATATTGAAAAACTGATATTTGAAAACAGATAATGAAAAACCGATATTGAAACCGATATTAGAACCGATATTGAAAAACCGATATTGAAAAACCGATATTGAAAAACCGATATTGAAAAACCGATATTGAAAAACGGATATCGAAAAACTGATATTGCAAAACCGATATTGAAAACCAGATATTGAAAAACTGATATTTGAAAACCGATATTGAAAAACCGATATTGCAAAACCGATATTGAAAAACCGATATTGAAAAACTGATATTTGAAAACCGATATTGAAAAACCGATATTGAAACCGATATTAGAACCGATATTGAAACCGATATTAGAACCGATATTGAAAAACCGATATTGAAAAACTGATATCGAAAAACCGATATCGAAAAACTGATATTGCAAAACTGATATTGCAAAACCGATATTGAAAAACCGATATTGAAAAACCGATAGTGAAAAACCGATATTGAAAAACCGATATTGAAAAACCGATATTGAAAAACCGATATTGAAAAACCGATATTGAAACACCGATATTGAAAAACCGATATTGAAAAACTGATATTGAAACCGATATTAGAACCGATATTGAAAAACCGATATTGAAAAACCGATATTGAAAAACCGATATTGAAAAACCGATATTGAAAACCGATATTGAAAAACCAATATTGAAAAACCGATATTGAAAAACTGATATCGAAAAACTGATATTGCAAAACCGATATTGAAAAACGAATATTGAAAAACCGATATTGAAACACCGATATTGAAAAACCGATATTGAAAAACTGATATTGAAACCGATATTAGAACCGATATTGAAAAACCGATATTGAAAAACCGATATTGAAAAACCGATATTGAAAAACCGATATTGAAAACCGATATTGAAAAACCAATATTGAAAAACCGATATTGAAAAACTGATATCGAAAAACTGATATTGCAAAACCGATATTGAAAAACGAATATTGAAAAACCGATATTGAAAAACCAATATTGAAAAACCGATATTGAAAAACGGATATCGAAAAACTGATATTTGAAAACCTATATTGAAAAACCGATATTGAAACCGATATTAGAACCGATATTGAAAACGATATTAGAACCGATATTGAAAAACCGATATTGAAAAACCAATATTGAAAAACCGATATTGTAAAACCGATATTGAAAACCGATATTGAAAAACCAATATTGAAAAACCGATATTGAAAAACTGATATCGAAAAACTGATATTGCAAAACCGATATTGAAAAACCGATACTGAAACCGAAATTAGAACCGATATTAGAACCGATATTGAAAAACCGATATTGAAAAACTGATATCGAAAAACCGATATCGAAAAACTGATATTGCAAAACTGATATTGCAAAACCGATATTGAAAAACCGATATTGAAAAACCGATATTGAAAAACCAATATTGAAAAACCGATATTGAAAAACGGATATCGAAAAACTGATATTGCAAAGCCGATATTGAAAAACCGATATTGAAAAACTGATATTTGAAAACCGATATTGAAAAACCGATATTGAAACCGATATTAGAACCGATATTGAAACCGATATTAGAACCGATATTGAAAAACCGATATTGAAAAACCGATATTGTAAAACCGATATTGAAAACCGATATTGAAAAACCAATATTGAAAAACCGATATTGAAAAACTGATATCGAAAAACTGATATTGCAAAA
>NW_027486154.1:20000-25931 GCF_050908995.1 Andrena cerasifolii
TTGGTCGGTCGGTCGGTCGGTCGGTCGGTCGGTCGGTCGGTCGGTCAGTCGTTCAGTCGGTCAGTCAGTCGGTCGGTCGGTCGGTCGGTCGGTCGGTCGGTCGGTCGGTCGGTCGGTCGGTCGGTCGGTCGGTCGGTCGGTCGGTCGGTGGGTCGGTCGGTCGTTCGGTCGGCCGGTCGGTCGGTCGGTCGGTCGGTCAGTCGATCAGTCAGTCCGTCGGTCGGTCGGTCGGTCCGTCGGTCAGTCGGTCAGTCAGTCCGTCGGTCGGTCGGTCGGTCGGTCAGTCAGTCGGTCAGTCAGTCTGTCGGTCGGTCGGTCGGTCGGTCGGTCGGTCAGTCGGTCAGTCAGTCCGTCGGTCGGTCGGTCGGTCGGTCGGTCGGTTGGTCGTTCGGTCGGTCGGTCGGTCGGTCGGTCGGTCAGTCGGTCAGTCGGTCAGTCAGTCCGTCGGTCGGACGGTCGGTCGGTCGCTCGGTCGGTCAGTCGGTCGGTCGGTCGGTCGGTCAGTCGGTCGGTCAGTCGGTCGGTCGGTCGGTCGGTCGTTCGGTCGGTCGGTCGCTCAGTCGGTCAGTCGATCAGTCAGTCCGTCGGTCGGTCGGTCGGTCGGTCGGTCGGTCAGTCGGTCAGTCAGTCGGTCAGTCGGTCAGTCGGTCAGTCAGTCCTTCGGTCGGTCGGTCGGTCGGTCAGTCGGTCGGTCAGTCGGTCAGTCGATAAGTCAGTCCGTCGGTCGGTCGGTCGGTCGGTCGGTCGGTCGGTCAGTCGGTCGGTCGGTCGGTCGGTCGTTCGGTCGGTCGGTCGCTCAGTCGGTCAGTCGATCAGTCAGTCCGTCGGTCGGTCGGTCGGTCGGTCGGTCAGTCCGTCGGTCGGTCGGTCGGTCGGTCGGTCGGTCGGTCGGTGGGTCGGTCGGTCGGTCGGTCGGTCGGTCGGTCGGTCGGTCGGTCGGTCGGTCGGTCGGTCGGTCGGTCAGTCGGTCAGTCAGTCGGCCAGTCAGTCCGTCGGTCGGTCGGTCGGTCGGTCAGTCAGTCGGTCAGTCAGTCTGTCGGTCGGTCGGTCGGTCGGTCGGTCGGTCAGTCGGTCAGTCAATCCGTCGGTCGGTCGGTCGGTCGGTCGGTCGGTCGGTCGTTCGGTCGGTCGGTCGGTCGGTCGGTCGGTCGGTCGGTCGGTCGGTCGGTCGGTCGGTCGGCCGGTCGGTCGGTCAGTCGGTCAGTCAGTCCGTCGGTCGGTCGGTCGGTCGGTCGGTCGGTCGGTCGGTCGGTCGGTCGGTCGGTCAGTCGGTCAGTCAGTCCGTCGGTCAGTCGGTCAGTTGGTCGGTCAGTCGGTCAGTCGGTCAGTCAGTCCGTCGGTCGGTCGGTCGGTCGGTCGGTCGGTTGGTCGTTCGGTCGGTCGGTCGGTCGGTCGGTCGGTCAGTCGGTCAGTCGGTCAGTCAGTCCGTCGGTCGGACGGTCGGTCGGTCGCTCGGTCGGTCAGTCGGTCGGTCGGTCGGTCGGTCAGTCGGTCGGTCAGTCGGTCGGTCGGTCGGTCGGTCGTTCGGTCGGTCGGTCGCTCAGTCGGTCAGTCGATCAGTCAGTCCGTCGGTCGGTCGGTCGGTCAGTCGGTCAGTCAGTCGGCCAGTCCGTCAGTCGGTCAGTCAGTCCGTCGGTCGGTCGGTCGGTCGGTCAGTCGGTCGGTCAGTCGGTCAGTCGATAAGTCAGACCGTCGGTCGGTCGGTCGGTCGGTCGGCCGGTCGGTCGGTCAGTCGGTCAGTCGGTCAGTCGGTCAGTCAGTCCGTCGGTCGGTCGGTCGGTCGGTCGGTCGGTCGGTCGGTCGGTCGGTCGGTCGGTCGGTCGGTCAGTCCGTCGGTCGGTCGGTCGGTCGGTCGGTCAGTCGGTCAGTCGGTCAGTCAGTCCATCGGTCGGTCGGTCGGTCGGTCATTCGGTCAGTCGGTCGGTCGGTCGGTCGGTCGGTCGGCCGGTCGGTCGGTCAGTCGGTCAGTCGGTCAGTCGGTCAGTCAGTCCGTCGGTCGGTCGGTCGGTCGGTCAGTCGGTCAGTCAGTCCGTAGGTCAGTCGGTCAGTTGGGCGGTCAGTCGGTCAGTCGGTCAGTCAGTCCGTCGGTCGGTCGGTCGGTCAGTCGGTCAGTCGGTCGGTCGGTCGTTCGGTCGGTCGTTCGGTCGGTCGGTCGGTCAGTCGGTCAGTCGGTCAGTCGGTCAGTCGGTCGGTCGACCGGTCGGTCGGTCAGTCGGTCAGTCGGTCAGTCGGTCAGTCAGTCCGTCGGTTGGTCTGTCGGTCGGTCGGTCGGTCGTTCGGTCGGTCGGTCGGTCGGTCGGTCGGTCGGTCGGTCGGTCGGTTGGTCAGTCGTTCAGTCGGTCAGTCGGTCAGTCAGTCCGTCGGTCGGTCGGTCGGTCGGTCAGTCGGTCAGTCGGTCGGTCGGTCGGTCGGTCAGTCGGTCAGTTGGTCGATCAGTCGGTCAGTCGGTCAGTCAGTCCGTCGGTCGGTCGGTAGGTCGGTCGTTCGGTCGGTCGTTCGGTCGGTCGGTCGGACAGTCGGTCAGTCGATCAGTCAGTCCGTCGGTCGGTCTGTCGGTCGGTCGGTCGGTCAGTCCGTCGGTCGGTCGGTCGGTCGGTCGGTCGGTCAGTCGGTCGGTCAGTCGGTCAGTCGATCAGTCAGTCCGTCGGTCGGTCGGTCGGTCGGTCGGCCGGTCGGTCGGTCAGTCGGTCAGTCGGTCAGTCGGTCAGTCAGTCCGTCGGTCGGTCGGTCGGTCGGTCGGTCGGTCAGTCGATCAGTCAGTCCGTCGGTCGGTCGGTCGGTCCGTCGGTCAGTCGGTCAGTCAGTCCGTCGGTCGGTCGGTCGGTCGGTCGGTCAGTCGGTCAGTCAGTCTGTCGGTCGGTCGGTCGGTCGGTCGGTCGGTCGGTCAGTCGGTCAGACAGTCCGTCGGTCGGTCGGTCGGTCGGTCGGTCGGTTGGTCGTTCGGTCGGTCGGTCGGTCGGTCGGTCGGTCAGTCGGTCAGTCAGTCCGTCGGTCGGACGGTCGGTCGGTCGCTCGGTCGGTCAGTCGGTCGGTCGGTCGGTCGGTCAGTCGGTCAGTCGGTCGGTCAGTCGGTCGGTCGGTCGGTCGGTCGTTCGGTCGGTCGGTCGCTCAGTCGGTCAGTCGATCAGTCAGTCCGTCGGTCGGTCGGTCGGTCGGTCGGTCGGTCGGTCGTTCGGTCGGTCGGTCAGTCGGTCAGTCGGTCAGTCGGTCAGTCAGTCCGTCGGTCGGTCGGTCGGTCGGTCAGTCGGTCAGTCAGTCCGTAGGTCAGTCGATCAGTTGGTCGGTCAGTCGGTCAGTCGGTCAGTCAGTCCGTCGGTCGGTCGGTCGGTCAGTCGGTCAGTCGGTCGGTCGGTCGGTCGGTCGGTCGGTCGGTCGGTCGGTCAGTCGGTCAGTCGGTCAGTCAGTCCGTCGGTCGGTTGGTCGGTCGGTCGGTCGGTCGGTCGGTCGGTCGGTCGGTCGGTCAGTCGTTCAGTCGGTCAGTCAGTCCGTCGGTCGGACGGTCGGTCGGTCGCTCGGTCGGTCGGTCGGTCGGTCGGTCGGTCGGTCGGTCGGTCGGTCGGTCGGTCGGTCGGTCGGTCGGTCGGTCGGTCGTTCGGTCGGCCGGTCGGTCGGTCGGTCGGTCGGTCAGTCGATCAGTCAGTCCGTCGGTCGGTCGGTCGGTCCGTCGGTCAGTCGGTCAGTCAGTCCGTCGGTCGGTCGGTCGGTCGGTCAGTCAGTCGGTCAGTCAGTCTGTCGGTCGGTCGGTCGGTCGGTCGGTCGGTCAGTCGGTCAGTCAGTCCGTCGGTCGGTCGGTCGGTCGGTCGGTCGGTTGGTCGTTCGGTCGGTCGGTCGGTCGGTCGGTCGGTCAGTCGGTCAGTCGGTCAGTCAGTCCGTCGGTCGGACGGTCGGTCGGTCGCTCGGTCGGTCAGTCGGTCGGTCGGTCGGTCGGTCAGTCGGTCGGTCAGTCGGTCGGTCGGTCGGTCGGTCGTTCGGTCGGTCGGTCGCTCAGTCGGTCAGTCGATCAGTCAGTCCGTCGGTCGGTCGGTCGGTCGGTCGATCAGTCAGTCCGTAGGTCAGTCGGTCAGTTGGTCGGTCAGTCGGTCAGTCGGTCAGTCAGTCCGTCGGTCGGTCGGTCGGTCAGTCGGTCAGTCGGTCGGTCGGTCGGTCGGTCGGTCGGTCGGTCGGTCAGTCGGTCAGTCGGTCAGTCAGTCCGTCGGTCGGTTGGTCGGTCGGTCGGTCGGTCGGTCGGTCGGTCGGTCGGTCGGTCGGTCAGTCGTTCAGTCGGTCAGTCACTCGGTCGGTCGGTCGGTCGGTCGGTCGGTCGGTCGGTCGGTCGGTCGGTCGGTCGGTCGGTCGGTCGGTCGGTCGGTCGGTCGGTCGTTCGGTCGGCCGGTCGGTCGGTCGGTCGGTCGGTCAGTCGATCAGTCAGTCCGTCGGTCGGTCGGTCGGTCCGTCGGTCAGTCGGTCAGTCAGTCCGTCGGTCGGTCGGTCGGTCGGTCGGTCAGTCGGTCAGTCAGTCTGTCGGTCGGTCGGTCGGTCGGTCAGTCGGTCGGTCAGTCGGTCAGTCGATCAGTCAGACCGTCGGTCGGTCGGTCGGTCGGTCGGCCGGTCGGTCGGTCAGTCGGTCAGTCGGTCAGTCGGTCAGTCAGTCCGTCGGTCGGTCGGTCGGTCGGTCGGTCGGTCGGTCGGTCGGTCGGTCGGTCGGTCGGTCGGTCAGTCCGTCGGTCGGTCGGTCGGTCGGTCGGTCAGTCGGTCAGTCGGTCAGTCAGTCCATCGGTCGGTCGGTCGGTCGGTCATTCGGTCAGTCGGTCGGTCGGTCGGTCGGTCGGTCGGCCGGTCGGTCGGTCAGTCGGTCAGTCGGTCAGTCGGTCAGTCAGTCCGTCGGTCGGTCGGTCGGTCGGTCAGTCGGTCAGTCAGTCCGTAGGTCAGTCGGTCAGTTGGGCGGTCAGTCGGTCAGTCGGTCAGTCAGTCCGTCGGTCGGTCGGTCGGTCAGTCGGTCAGTCGGTCGGTCGGTCGTTCGGTCGGTCGTTCGGTCGGTCGGTCGGTCAGTCGGTCAGTCGGTCAGTCGGTCAGTCGGTCGGTCGACCGGTCGGTCGGTCAGTCGGTCAGTCGGTCAGTCGGTCAGTCAGTCCGTCGGTTGGTCTGTCGGTCGGTCGGTCGGTCGTTCGGTCGGTCGGTCGGTCGGTCGGTCGGTCGGTCGGTCGGTCGGTCGGTCGGTCGGTCGGTTGGTCAGTCGTTCAGTCGGTCAGTCGGTCAGTCAGTCCGTCGGTCGGTCGGTCGGTCGGTCAGTCGGTCAGTCGGTCGGTCGGTCGGTCGGTCAGTCGGTCAGTTGGTCGATCAGTCGGTCAGTCGGTCAGTCAGTCCGTCGGTCGGTCGGTAGGTCGGTCGTTCGGTCGGTCGTTCGGTCGGTCGGTCGGACAGTCGGTCAGTCGATCAGTCAGTCCGTCGGTCGGTCTGTCGGTCGGTCGGTCGGTCAGTCCGTCGGTCGGTCGGTCGGTCGGTCGGTCGGCCGGTCGGTCGGTCAGTCGGTCAGTCGGTCAGTCGGTCAGTCAGTCCGTCGGTCGGTCGGTCGGTCGGTCGGTCGGTCAGTCGATCAGTCAGTCCGTCGGTCGGTCGGTCGGTCCGTCGGTCAGTCGGTCAGTCAGTCCGTCGGTCGGTCGGTCGGTCGGTCGGTCAGTCGGTCAGTCAGTCTGTCGGTCGGTCGGTCGGTCGGTCGGTCGGTCGGTCAGTCGGTCAGACAGTCCGTCGGTCGGTCGGTCGGTCGGTCGGTCGGTTGGTCGTTCGGTCGGTCGGTCGGTCGGTCGGTCGGTCAGTCGGTCAATCAGTCCGTCGGTCGGACGGTCGGTCGGTCGCTCGGTCGGTCAGTCGGTCGGTCGGTCGGTCGGTCAGTCGGTCAGTCGGTCGGTCAGTCGGTCGGTCGGTCGGTCGGTCGTTCGGTCGGTCGGTCGCTCA
>NW_027486156.1:0-25906 GCF_050908995.1 Andrena cerasifolii
GTTCGTTGGTTCGTTGGTTCGTTGGTTCGTTGGTTCGTTGGATCGTTTTTTCTTTGTTTCTTTGTTTCTTTGTCTCTTTGTTCGTTTGTTCGTTTGTTCGTTTGTTCGTTTGTTCGTTTGTTCGTTTGTTCGTTTGTTCGTTTGTTCGTTTGTTCGTTTGTTCGTTTGTTCGTTTGTTCGTTTGTTCGTTTGTTCGTTTGTTCGTTTGTTCGTTTGTTCGTTTGTTCGTTTGTTCGTTTGTTCGTTTGTTCGTTTGTTCGTTTGTTCGTTTGTTCGTTTGTTCGTTTGTTCGTTTGTTCGATTGTTCGTTTGTTCGTTTGTTCGTGTGTTCGTTTGTTCGTTTTTTCGTTTGTTCGTTTGTTCGTTTGTTCGTTTGTTCGTTTGTTCGTTTTGTTCGTTTGTTCGTTTGTTCGTTTGTTCGTTTGTTCGTTTGTTCGTTTGTTCGTTTGTTCGTTTGTTCGTTTGTTCGTTTGTTCGTTTGTTCGTTTGTTCGTTTGTTCGTTTGTTCGTTTGTTCGTTTGTTCGTTTGTTCGTTTGTTCGTTTGTTCGTTTGTTCGTTTGTTCGTTTGTTCGTTTGTTCGATTGTTCGTTGGTTCTTTGTTTCGTTGGTTCGTTGTTTCGTTGGTTCGTTGGTTCGATTGTTCGTTAGTTCGTTGGTTCGTTGGTTCGTTGGTTCGTTGGTTCGTTGGTTCGTTGGATCGTTTTTTCTTTGTTTCTTTGTTTCTTTGTCTCTTTGCTCGATTGTTCGTTTGTTCGTTTGTTCGTTTGTTCGTTTGTTCGTTTGTTCGTTTGTTCGTTTGTTCGTTTGTTCGATTGTTCGATTGTTCGTTTGTTGGTTTGTTCGTTGGTTCGTTGGTTCGTTGTTTCGTTGGTTCGTTGGTTCGTTGGTTCGTTGGTTCGTTTGTTCGTTGGTTCGTTGGTTCGTTGGTTCGTTGGTTCGTTGGTTCGTTGGTTCGTTGGTTCGTTGGTTCGTTGGTTCGTTGGTTCGTTGGTTCGTTGGTTCGTTGGTTTGTTGGTTCGATGGTTCGTTGGTTCGTTGGTTCGTTGTTTCGTTGGTTCGTTGGTTCGTTGGTTCGTTTTTTCTTTGTTTCTTTGTTTCTTTGTCTCTTTGTTCGATTGTTCGTTTGTTCGTTTGTTCGTTTGATCGTTTGTTCGTTTATTCGTTTGTTCGTTTGTTCGTTTGTTCGTTTGTTCGTTTGTTCGTTTGTTCGTTTGTTCGTTTGTTCGTTTGTTCGTTTGTTCGTTTGTTCGTTTGTTCGTTTGTTCGTTTGTTCGTTTGTTCGTTTGTTCGTTTGTTCGTTTGTTCGTTTGTTCGTTTGTTCGTTTGTTCGTTTGTTCGTTTGTTCGTTTGTTCGTTTGTTCGTTTGTTCGTTTGTTCGTTTGTTCGTTTGTTCGTTTGTTCGTTTGTTCGTTTGTTCGTTTGTTCGTTTGTTCGTTTGTTCGTTTGTTCGTTTGTTCGTTTGTTCGTTTGTTCGTTTGTTCGTTTGTTCGTTTGTTCGTTTGTTCGTTTGTTCGTTTGTTCGTTTGTTCGTTTGTTCGTTTGTTCGTTTGTTCGTTTGTTCTTTTGTTCGTTTGTTCGTTTGTTCGTTTGTTCGTTTGTTCGTTTGTTCGTTTGTTCGTTTGTTCGTTTGTTCGTTTGTTCGTTTGTTCGTTTGTTCGTTTGTTCGTTTGTTCGTTTGTTCGTTTGTTCGTTTGTTCGTTTGTTCGTTTGTTCGTTTGTTCGTTTGTTCGTTTGTTCGTGTGTTCGTTTGTTCGTTTTTTCGTTTGTTCGTTTGTTCGTTTGTTCGTTTGTTCGTTTGTTCGTTTGTTCGTTTGTTCGTTTGTTCGTTTGTTCGTTTGTTCGTTTGTTCGTTTGTTCGTTTGTTCGTTTGTTCGTTTGTTCGTTTGTTCGTTTGTTCGTTTGTTCGTTTGTTCGTTTGTTCGTTTGTTCGTTTGTTCGTTTGTTCGTTTGTTCGTTTGTTCGTTTGTTCGTTTGTTCGTTTGTTCGTTTGTTCGTTTGTTCGTTTGTTCGTTTGTTCGTTTGTTCGTTTGTTCGTTTGTTCGTTTGTTCGTTTGTTCGTTTGTTCGTTGGTTCTTTGTTTCGTTGGTTCGTTGTTTCGTTGGTTCGTTGGTTCGATTGTTCGTTAGTTCGTTGGTTCGTTGGTTCGTTGGTTCGTTGGTTCGTTGGTTCGTTGGATCGTTTTTTCTTTGTTTCTTTGTTTCTTTGTCTCTTTGCTCGATTGTTCGTTTGTTCGTTTGTTCGTTTGTTCGTTTGTTCGTTTGTTCGTTTGTTCGTTTGTTCGATTGTTCGATTGTTCGTTTGTTGGTTTGTTCGTTGGTTCGTTGGTTCGTTGTTTCGTTGGTTCGTTGGTTCGTTGGTTCGTTGGTTCGTTGGTTCGTTGGTTCGTTTTTTCTTTGTTTCTTTGTTTCTTTGTCTCTTTGTTCGATTGTTCGTTTGTTCGTTTGTTCGTTTGATCGTTTGTTCGTTTATTCGTTTGTTCGTTTGTTCGTTTGTTCGTTTGTTCGTTTGTTCGTTTGTTCGTTTGTTCGTTTGTTCGTTTGTTCGTTTGTTCGTTTGTTCGTTTGTTCGTTTGTTCGTTTGTTCGTTTGTTCGTGTGTTCGTTTGTTCGTTTTTTCGTTTGTTCGTTTGTTCGTTTGTTCGTTTGTTCGTTTGTTCGTTTGTTCGTTTGTTCGTTTGTTCGTTTGTTCGTTTGTTCGTTTGTTCGTTTGTTCGTTTGTTCGTTTGTTCGTTTGTTCGTTTGTTCGTTTGTTCGTTTGTTCGTTTGTTCGTTTGTTCGTTTGTTCGTTTGTTCGTTTGTTCGTTTGTTCGTTTGTTCGTTTGTTCGTTTGTTCGTTTGTTCGTTTGTTCGTTTGTTCGTTTGTTCGTTTGTTCGTTTGTTCGTTGGTTCTTTGTTTCGTTGGTTCGTTGTTTCGTTGGTTCGTTGGTTCGATTGTTCGTTAGTTCGTTGGTTCGTTGGTTCGTTGGTTCGTTGGTTCGTTGGATCGTTTTTTCTTTGTTTCTTTGTTTCTTTGTCTCTTTGTTCGTTTGTTCGTTTGTTCGTTTGTTCGTTTGTTCGTTTGTTCGTTTGTTCGTTTGTTCGTTTGTTCGTGTGTTCGTTTGTTCGTTTTTTCGTTTGTTCGTTTGTTCGTTTGTTCGTTTGTTCGTTTGTTCGATTGTTCGTTTGTTCGTTTGTTCGTGTGTTCGTTTGTTCGTTTTTTCGTTTGTTCGTTTGTTCGTTTGTTCGTTTGTTCGTTTGTTCGTTTGTTCGTTTGTTCGTTTGTTCGTTTGTTCGTTTGTTCGTTTGTTCGTTTGTTCGTTTGTTCGTTTGTTCGTTTGTTCGTTTGTTCGTTTGTTCGTTTGTTCGTTTGTTCGTTTGTTCGTTTGTTCGTTTGTTCGTTTGTTCGTTTGTTCGTTTGTTCGTTTGTTCGTTTGTTCGTTTGTTCGTTTGTTCGATTGTTCGTTGGTTCTTTGTTTCGTTGGTTCGTTGTTTCGTTGGTTCGTTGGTTCGATTGTTCGTTAGTTCGTTGGTTCGTTGGTTCGTTGGTTCGTTGGTTCGTTGGTTCGTTGGATCGTTTTTTCTTTGTTTCTTTGTTTCTTTGTCTCTTTGCTCGATTGTTCGTTTGTTCGTTTGTTCGTTTGTTCGTTTGTTCGTTTGTTCGTTTGTTCGTTTGTTCGTTTGTTCGATTGTTCGATTGTTCGTTTGTTGGTTTGTTCGTTGGTTCGTTGGTTCGTTGTTTCGTTGGTTCGTTGGTTCGTTGGTTCGTTGGTTCGTTTGTTCGTTGGTTCGTTGGTTCGTTGGTTCGTTGGTTCGTTGGTTCGTTGGTTCGTTGGTTCGTTGGTTCGTTGGTTCGTTGGTTCGTTGGTTCGTTGGTTCGTTGGTTTGTTGGTTCGATGGTTCGTTGGTTCGTTGGTTCGTTGTTTCGTTGGTTCGTTGGTTCGTTGGTTCGTTTTTCTTTGTTTCTTTGTTTCTTTGTCTCTTTTTTCGATTGTTCGTTTGTTCGTTTGTTCGTTTGATCGTTTGTTCGTTTATTCGTTTGTTCGTTTGTTCGTTTGTTCGTTTGTTCGTTTGTTCGTTTGTTCGTTTGTTCGTTTGTTCGTTTGTTCGTTTGTTCGTTTGTTCGTTTGTTCGTTTGTTCGTTTGTTCGTTTGTTCGTTTGTTCGTTTGTTCGTTTGTTCGTTTGTTCGTTTGTTCGTTGTTCGTTTGTTCGTTTGTTCGTTTGTTCGTTTGTTCGTTTGTTCGTTTGTTCGTTTGTTCGTTTGTTCGTTTGTTCGTTTGTTCGTTTGTTCGTTTGTTCGTTTGTTCGTTTGTTCGTTTGTTCGTTTGTTCGTTTGTTCGTTTGTTCGTTTGTTCGTTTGTTCGTTTGTTCGTTTGTTCGTTTGTTCGTTTGTTCGTTTGTTCGTTTGTTCGTTTGTTCGTTTGTTCGTTTGTTCGTTTGTTCGTTTGTTCGTTTGTTCGTTTGTTCGTTTGTTCTTTTGTTCGTTTGTTCGTTTGTTCGTTTGTTCGTTTGTTCGTTTGTTCGTTTGTTCGTTTGTTCGTTTGTTCGTTTGTTCGTTTGTTCGTTTGTTCGTTTGTTCGTTTGTTCGTTTGTTCGTTTGTTCGTTTGTTCGTTTGTTCGTTTGTTCGTTTGTTCGTTTGTTCGTTTGTTCGTTTGTTCGTTTGTTCGTGTGTTCGTTTGTTCGTTTTTTCGTTTGTTCGTTTGTTCGTTTGTTCGTTTGTTCGTTTGTTCGTTTGTTCGTTTGTTCGTTTGTTCGTTTGTTCGTTTGTTCGTTTGTTCGTTTGTTCGTTTGTTCGTTTGTTCGTTTGTTCGTTTGTTCGTTTGTTCGTTTGTTCGTTTGTTCGTTTGTTCGTTTGTTCGTTTGTTCGTTTGTTCGTTTGTTCGTTTGTTCGTTTGTTCGTTTGTTCGTTTGTTCGTTTGTTCGTTTGTTCGTTTGTTCGTTTGTTCGTTTGTTCGTTTGTTCGTTTGTTCGTTTGTTCGTTTGTTCGTTGGTTCTTTGTTTCGTTGGTTCGTTGTTTCGTTGGTTCGTTGGTTCGATTGTTCGTTAGTTCGTTGGTTCGTTGGTTCGTTGGTTCGTTGGTTCGTTGGTTCGTTGGATCGTTTTTTCTTTGTTTCTTTGTTTCTTTGTCTCTTTGCTCGATTGTTCGTTTGTTCGTTTGTTCGTTTGTTCGTTTGTTCGTTTGTTCGTTTGTTCGTTTGTTCGATTGTTCGATTGTTCGTTTGTTGGTTTGTTCGTTGGTTCGTTGGTTCGTTGTTTCGTTGGTTCGTTGGTTCGTTGGTTCGTTGTTTCGTTGGTTCGTTGGTTCGTTGGTTCGTTGGTTCGTTGGTTCGTTGGTTCGTTGGTTCGTTGGTTCGTTGGTTCGTTGGTTCGTTGGTTCGTTGGTTCGTTGGTTCGTTGGTTCGTTGGTTCGTTGGTTCGTTGGTTCGTTGGTTCGTTGGTTCGTTGGTTCGTTGGTTCGTTGGTTCGTTGGTTCGTTGGTTCGTTGGTTCGTTGGTTCGTTGGTTCGTTGGTTCGTTTGTTCGTTTGTTCGTTTGTTCGTTTGTTCGTTTGTTCGTTTGTTCGTTTGTTCGTTTGTTCGTTTGTTCGTTTGTTCGTTTGTTCGTTTGTTCGTTTGTTCGTTTGTTCGTTTGTTCGTTTGTTCGTTTGTTCGTTTGTTCGTTTGTTCGTTTGTTCGTTTGTTCGTTTGTTCGTTTGTTCGTTTGTTCGTTTGTTCGTTTGTTCGTTTGTTCGTTTGTTCGTTTGTTCGTTTGTTCGTTTGTTCGTTTGTTCGTTTGTTCGTTTGTTCGTTTGTTCGTTTGTTCGTTTGTTCGTTTGTTCGTTTGTTCGTTTGTTCGTTTGTTCGTGTGTTCGTTTGTTCGTTTTTTCGTTTGTTCGTTTGTTCGTTTGTTCGTTTGTTCGTTTGTTCGTTTGTTCGTTTGTTCGTTTGTTCGTTTGTTCGTTTGTTCGTTTGTTCGTTTGTTCGTTTGTTCGTTTGTTCGTTTGTTCGTTTGTTCGTTTGTTCGTTTGTTCGTTTGTTCGTTTGTTCGTTTGTTCGTTTGTTCGTTTGTTCGTTTGTTCGTTTGTTCGTTTGTTCGTTTGTTCGTTTGTTCGTTTGTTCGTTTGTTCGTTTGTTCGTTTGTTCGTTTGTTCGATTGTTCGTTGGTTCTTTGTTTCGTTGGTTCGTTGTTTCGTTGGTTCGTTGGTTCGATTGTTCGTTAGTTCGTTGGTTCGTTGGTTCGTTGGTTCGTTGGTTCGTTGGATCGTTTTTTCTTTGTTTCTTTGTTTCTTTGTCTCTTTGCTCGATTGTTCGTTTGTTCGTTTGTTCGTTTGTTCGTTTGTTCGTTTGTTCGTTTGTTCGTTTGTTCGTTTGTTCGATTGTTCGATTGTTCGTTTGTTGGTTTGTTCGTTGGTTCGTTGGTTCGTTGTTTCGTTGGTTCGTTGGTTCGTTGGTTCGTTGGTTCGTTGGTTCGTTGGTTCGTTGGTTCGTTGGTTCGTTGGTTCGTTGGTTCGTTGGTTCGTTGGTTCGTTGGTTCGTTGGTTCGTTGGTTCGTTGGTTCGTTGGTTCGTTGGTTCGTTGGTTCGTTGGTTCGTTGGTTCGTTGGTTCGTTGGTTCGTTGGTTCGTTGGTTCGTTGGTTCGTTTTTTTCTTTGTTTCTTTGTTTCTTTGTCTCTTTGTTCGATTGTTCGTTTGTTCGTTTGTTCGTTTGTTCGTTTGTTCGTTTGTTCGTTTGTTCGTTTGTTCGTTTGTTCGTTTGTTCGTTTGTTCGTTTGTTCGTTTGTTCGTTTGTTCGTTTGTTCGTTTGTTCGTTTGTTCGTTTGTTCGTTTGTTCGTTTGTTCGTTTGTTCGTTTGTTCGTTTGTTCGTTTGTTCGTTTGTTCGATTGTTCGATTGTTCGTTTGTTCGTTTGTTCGTTTGTTCGTTTGTTCGTTGGTTCGTTGGTTCGTTGTTTCGTTGGTTCGTTGGTTCGTTGGTTCGTTGGTTCGTTGGTCGTTGGTTCGTTGGTTCGTTGGTTCGTTGGTTCGTTGGTTCGTTGGTTCGTTGTTCGTTGGTTCGTTGGTTCGTTGGTTCGTTGGTTCGTTGGTTCGTTGGTTCGTTGGTTCGTTGGTTCGTTGGTTCGTTGGTTCGTTGGTTCGTTGGTTCGTTGGTTCGTTGGTTCGTTGGTTCGTTTGTTTCTTTGTTTCTTTCTTTCTTTGTTCGTTTGTTCGTTTGTTCGTTTGTTCGTTGGTTCGTTGGTTCGTTTGTTCGTTTGTTCGTTTGTTCGTTGGTTCGTTTGTTCGTTTGTTCGCTGGTTCGTTGGTTCGTTGGTTCGTTGGTTCATTGGTTCGTTGGTTCGTTGGTTCGTTGGTTCGTTGGTTCGTTGGTTCGTTGGTCGTTGGTTCGTTGGTTCGTTGGTTCGTTGGTTCGTTGGTTCGTTGGTTCGTTGGTTCGTTGGTTCGTTGGTTCGTTGGTTCGTTGGTTCGTTGGTTCGTTGGTTCGTTGGTTCGTTGGTTCGTTGGTTCGTTGGTTCGTTGGTTCGTTGGTTCGTTGGTTCGTTGGTTCGTTTGTTTCTTTGTTTCTTTCTTTCTTTGTTCGTTTGTTCGTTTGTTCGTTTGTTCGTTGGTTCGTTGGTTCGTTTGTTCGTTTGTTCGTTTGTTCGTTTGTTCGTTTGTTCGCTGGTTCGTTGGTTCGTTGGTTCGTTGGTTCATTGGTTCGTTGGTTCGTTGGTTCGTTGGTTCGTTGGTTCGTTGGTTCGTTGGTTCGTTGGTTCGTTGGTTCGTTGGTTCGTTGGTTCGTTGGTTCGTTGGTTCGTTGGTTCGTTGGTTCGTTGGTTGGATGGTTCGTTGGTTCGTTGGTTCGTTGGTTCGTTTGTTCGTTTGTTCGCTGGTTCGTTGGTTCGTTGGTTCGTTGGATCGTTGTTTCGTTGGTTCGTTGGTTCGTTGGTTCGTTGGTTCGTTGGTTCGTTGGTTCGTTGGTTCGTTGGTTCGTTGGTTCGTTGGTTCGTTGGTTCGTTGGTTCGTTGGTTCGTTGGTTCGTTGGTTCGTTGGTTCGTTGGTTCGTTGGTTCGTTGGTTCGTTGGTTCGTTGGTTCGTTGGTTCGTTGGTTCGTTGGTTCGTTTTTTTCTTTGTTTCTTTGTTTCTTTGTCTCTTTGTTCGATTGTTCGTTTGATCGTTTGTTCGTTTATTCGTTTGTTCGTTTGTTCGTTTGTTCGTTTGTTCGTTTGTTCGTTTGTTCGTTTGTTCGTTTGTTCGTTTGTTCGTTTGTTCGTTTGTTCGTTTGTTCGTTTGTTCGTTTGTTCGTTTGTTCGTTTGTTCGTTTGTTCGTTTGTTCGTTTGTTCGTTTGTTCGTTTGTTCGATTGTTCGATTGTTCGTTTGTTCGTTTGTTCGTTTGTTCGTTTGTTCGTTTGTTCGTTTGTTCGTTTGTTCGTTTGTTCGTTTGTTCGTTTGTTCGTTTGTTCGTTTGTTCGTTTGTTCGTTTGTTCGTTTGTTCGTTTGTTCGTTTGTTCGTTTGTTCGTTTGTTCGTTTGTTCGTTTGTTCGTTTGTTCGTTTGTTCGTTTGTTCGTTTGTTCGTTTGTTCGTTTGTTCGTTTGTTCGTTTGTTCGTTTGTTCGTTTGTTCGTTTGTTCGTTTGTTCGTTTGTTCGTTTGTTCGTTTGTTCGTTTGTTCGTTTGTTCGTTTGTTCGTTTGTTCGTTTGTTCGTTTGTTCGTTTGTTCGTTTGTTCGTTTGTTCGTTTGTTCGTTTGTTCGTTTGTTCGTTTGTTCGTTTGTTCGTTTGTTCGTTTGTTCGTTTGTTCGTTTGTTCGTTGGTTCTTTGTTTCGTTGGTTCGTTGTTTCGTTGGTTCGTTGGTTCGATTGTTCGTTAGTTCGTTGGTTCGTTGGTTCGTTGGTTCGTTGGTTCGTTGGTTCGTTGGATCGTTTTTTCTTTGTTTCTTTGTTTCTTTGTCTCTTTGCTCGATTGTTCGTTTGTTCGTTTGTTCGTTTGTTCGTTTGTTCGTTTGTTCGTTTGTTCGATTGTTCGATTGTTCGTTTGTTGGTTTGTTCGTTGGTTCGTTGGTTCGTTGTTTCGTTGGTTCGTTGGTTCGTTGGTTCGTTGGTTCGTTGGTTCGTTGGTTCGTTGGTTCGTTGGTTCGTTGGTTCGTTGGTTCGTTGGTTCGTTGGTTCGTTGGTTCGTTGGTTCGTTGGTTCGTTGGTTCGTTGGTTCGTTGGTTCGTTGGTTCGTTGGTTCGTTTGTTCGTTTGTTCGTTTGTTCGTTTGTTCGTTTGTTCGTTTGTTCGTTTGTTCGTTTGTTCGTTTGTTCGTTTGTTCGTTTGTTCGTTTGTTCGTTTGTTCGTTTGTTCGTTTGTTCGTTTGTTCGTTTGTTCGTTTGTTCGTTTGTTCGTTTGTTCGTTTGTTCGTTTGTTCGTTTGTTCTGTTCGTTTGTTCGTTTGTTCGTTTGTTCGTTTGTTCGTTTGTTCGTTTGTTCGTTTGTTCGTTTGTTCGTTTGTTCGTTTGTTCGTTTGTTCGTTTGTTCGTTTGTTCGTTTGTTCGTTTGTTCGTTTGTTCGTTTGTTCGTTTGTTCGTTTGTTCGTTTGTTCGTTTGTTCGTTTGTTCGTTTGTTCGTTTGTTCGTTTGTTCGTTTGTTCGTTTGTTCGTTTGTTCGTTTGTTCGTTTGTTCGTTTGTTCGTGTGTTCGTTTGTTCGTTTTTTCGTTTGTTCGTTTGTTCGTTTGTTCGTTTGTTCGTTTGTTCGTTTGTTCGTTTGTTCGTTTGTTCGTTTGTTCGTTTGTTCGTTTGTTCGTTTGTTCGTTTGTTCGTTTGTTCGTTTGTTCGTTTGTTCGTTTGTTCGTTTGTTCGTTTGTTCGTTTGTTCGTTTGTTCGATTGTTCGATTGTTCGTTTGTTCGTTTGTTCGTTTGTTCGTTTGTTCGTTTGTTCGTTTGTTCGTTTGTTCGTTTGTTCGTTTGTTCGGTTGTTCGTTTGTTCGTTTGTTCGTTTGTTCGTTTGTTCGATTGTTCGTTTGTTCGTTTGTTCGTTTGATCGTTTGTTCGTTTATTCGTTTGTTCGTTTGTTCGTTTGTTCGTTTGTTCGTTTGTTCGTTTGTTCGTTTGTTCGTTTGTTCGTTTGTTCGTTTGTTCGTTTGTTCGTTTGTTCGTTTGTTCGTTTGTTCGTTTGTTCGTTTGTTCGTTTGTTCGTTTGTTCGTTGGTTCGTTGGTTCGTTGGTTCGTTGGTTCGTTGGTTCGTTGGTTCGTTGGTTCGTTGGTTCGTTGGTTCGTTGGTTCGTTGGTTCGTTGGTTCGTTGGTTCGTTGGTTCGTTGGTTCGTTGGTTCGTTGGTTCGTTGGTTCGTTGGTTCGCTGGTTCGCTTGTTTCTTTGTTCCTTTCTTTCAATGTTCGTTTGTTCGTTTGTTCGTTTGTTCGTTGGTTCGTTGGTTCGTTGGTTCGTTGGATCGTTCTTTCGTTGGTTCGTTGGTTCGTTGGTTCGTTGGTTCGTTGGTTCGTTGGTTCGTTGGTTCATTGGTTCGTTGGTTCGTTGGTTCGTTGGTTCGTTGGTTCGTTTGTTCGTTTTTTCTTTGTTTCTTTGTTTCTTTGTCTCTTTGTTCGATTGTTCGTTTGTTCGTTTGTTCGTTTGTTCGTTTGATCGTTTGTTCGTTCATTCGTTGGTTCGTTGGTTCGTTGGTTCGTTGGTTCGTTGGTTCGCTGGTTCGTTGGTTCGTTGGTTCGTTGGTTCGTTGGTTCGTTGGTTCGTTGGTTCGTTGGTTCGTTGGTTCGTTGGTTCGTTGGTTCGTTGGTTCGTTGGTTCGCTGGTTCGCTTGTTTCTTTGTTCCATTCTTTCAATGTTCGTTTGTTCGTTTGTTCGTTTGTTCGTTGGTTCGTTGGTTCGTTGGTTCGTTGGATCGTTCTTTCGTTGGTTCGTTGGTTCGTTTTTTCTTTGTTTCTTTGTTTCTTTGTCTCTTTGTTCGTTTGTTCGTTTGTTCGTTGGTTCGTTGGTTCGTTGGTTCGTTTGTTCGTTTGTTCGATTGTTCGTTTGTTCGTTTGTTCTTTTATTCGTTTGTTCGTTTGTTCGTTTGTTCGTTTGTTCGTTTGTTCGTTTGTTCGTTTGTTCGTTTGTTCGTTTGTTCGTTTGTTCGTTTGTTCGTTTGTTCGTTTGTTCGTTTGTTCGATTGTTCGTTTGTTCGTTTGTTCGTTTGTTCGTTTGTTCGTTGGTTCGTTGGTTCGCTGGTTCGCTTGTTTCTTTGTTCCTTTCTTTCAATGTTCGTTTGTTCGTTTGTTCGTTTGTTCGTTGGTTCGTTGGTTCGTTGGTTCGTTGGATCGTTCTTTCGTTGGTTCGTTGGTTCGTTGGTTCGTTGGTTC
Source organism: Andrena cerasifolii (assembly GCF_050908995.1). Taxonomy (NCBI): domain Eukaryota; kingdom Metazoa; phylum Arthropoda; class Insecta; order Hymenoptera; family Andrenidae; genus Andrena; species Andrena cerasifolii. Next base: position 11,257 of record NW_027486156.1, read on the forward strand.
GTTGGTTCGTTGGTTCGTTGGTTCATTGGTTCGTTGGTTCGTTGGTTCGTTGGTTCGTTGGTTCGTTGGTTCGTTGGTTCATTGGTTCGTTGGTTCGTTGGTTCATTGGTTCGTTTGTTCGTTTGTTCGTTTGTTCGTTTGTTCGTTTGTTCGTTTGTTCGTTTGTTCGTTTGTTCGTTTGTTCGTTTGTTCGTTTGTTCGTTTGTTCGTTTGTTCGTTTGTTCGTTTGTTCGTTTGTTCGTTTGTTCGTTTGTTCGTTTGTTCGTTTGTTCGTTTGTTCGATTGTTCGTTTGTTCGTTTGTTCTTTTATTCGTTTGTTCGTTTGTTCGTTTGTTCGTTTGTTCGTTTGTTCGTTTGTTCGTTTGTTCGTTTGTTCGTTTGTTCGTTTGTTCGTTTGTTCGTTTGTTCGTTTGTTCGTTTGTTCGTTTATTCGTTTGTTCGTTTGTTCGTTTGTTCGTTTTGTCGTTTTTTTTTCGTTTTTTCGTTGGTTTGTTGGTTCGTTGGTTCGTTGGTTCGTTGGTTCGTTGGTTCGTTGTTTCGTTGGTTCGTTGGTTCGTTGGTTCGTTTGTTCGTTTTTTCTTTGTTTCTTTGTTTCTTTGTCTCTTTGTTCGATTGTTCGTTTGTTCGTTTGTTCGTTTGATCGTTTGTTCGTTTATTCGTTGGTTCGTTGGTTCGTTGGTTCGTTGGTTCGTTGGTTCGTTGGTTCGTTGGTTCGTTGGTTCGTTGGTTCGTTGGTTCGTTGGTTCGTTGGTTCGTTGGTTCGTTTGTTTCTTTGTTTCTTTCTTTCTTTGTTCGTTTGTTCGTTTGTTCGTTTGTTCGTTGGTTCGTTGGTTCGTTGGTTCGTTTGTTCGTTTGTTCGATTGTTCGTTTGTTCGTTTGTTCTTTTATTCGTTTGTTCGTTTGTTCGTTTGTTCGTTTGTTCGTTTGTTCGTTTGTTCGTTTGTTCGTTTGTTCGTTTGTTCGTTTGTTCGTTTGTTCGTTTGTTCGTTTGTTCGTTTGTTCGTTTGTTCGTTTGTTCGTTTGTTCGTTTGTTCGTTTGTTCGTTTGTTCGTTTGTTCGTTTGTTCGTTTGTTCGTTTTGTCGTTTTTTTTTCGTTTTTTCGTTGGTTTGTTGGTTCGTTGGTTCGTTGGTTCGTTGGTTCGTTGTTTCGTTGGTTCGTTGGTTCGTTTGTTCGTTTTTTCTTTGTTTCTTTGTTTCTTTGTCTCTTTGTTCGATTGTTCGTTTATTCGTTGGTTCGTTGGTTCGTTGTTTCGTTGGTTCGTTGGTTCGTTGGTTCGTTGGTTCGTTGGTTCGTTGGTTCGTTGGTTCGTTGGTTCGTTGGTTCGTTGGTTCGTTGGTTCGTTGGTTCGTTTTTTCTTTGTTTCTTTGTTTCTTTGTCTCTTTGTTCGATTGTTCGTTTGTTCGTTTGTTCGTTTGATCGTTTGTTCGTTTATTCGTTTGTTCGTTTGTTCGTTTGTTCGTTTGTTCGTTTGTTCGTTTGTTCGTTTGTTCGGTTGTTCGTTTGTTCGTTGGTTCGTTGGTTCGTTGGTTCGTTGGTTCGTTGGTTCGTTGGTTCGTTTGTTCGTTTGTTCGTTTGTTCGTTTGTTCGTTTGTTCGTTTGTTCGTTTGTTCGTTTGTTCGTTTGTTCGTTTGTTCGTTTGTTCGTTTGTTCGATTGTTCGATTGTTCGTTTGTTCGTTTGTTCGTTTGTTCGTTTGTTCGTTTGTTCGTTTGTTCGTTTGTTCGTTTGTTCGTTTGTTCGTTGGTTCGTTGGTTCGGTGGTTCGTTGTTTCGTTGGTTCGTTGGTTCGTTGGTTCGTTGGTTCGTTGGTTCGTTGGTTCGTTTTTTTCTTTGTTTCTTTGTTTCTTTGTCTCTTTGTTCGATTGTTCGTTTGTTCGTTTGTTCGTTTGATCGTTTGTTCGTTTATTCGTTTGTTCGTTTGTTCGTTTGTTCGTTTGTTCGTTTGTTCGTTTGTTCGGTTGTTCGTTTGTTCGTTGGTTCGTTGGTTCGTTGGTTCGTTGGTTCGTTGGTTCGTTGGTTCGTTTGTTCGTTTGTTCGTTTGTTCGTTGGTTCGTTGGTTCGTTGGATCGTTGTTTCGTTGGTTCGTTGGTTCGTTGGTTCGTTGGTTCGTTGGTTCGTTGGTTCGTTGGTTCATTGGTTCGTTGGTTCGTTGGTTCGTTGGTTCGTTGGTTCGTTGGTTCGTTTTTTTCTTTGTTTCTTTGTTTCTTTGTCTCTTTGTTCGATTGTTCGTTTGTTCGTTTGTTCGTTTGATCGTTTGTTCGTTTATTCGTTTGTTCGTTTGTTCGGTTGTTCGTTTGTTCGTTTGTTCGTTTGTTCGTTTGTTCGATTGTTCGTTTGTTCGTTTGTTCGTTTGATCGTTTGTTCGTTTATTCGTTTGTTCGTTTGTTCGTTTGTTCGTTTGTTCGTTTGTTCGTTTGTTCGTTTGTTCGTTTGTTCGTTTGTTCGTTTGTTCGTTTGTTCGTTTGTTCGTTGGTTCGTTGGTTCGTTGGTTCGTTGGTTCGTTGGTTCGTTGGTTCGTTGGTTCGTTGGTTCGTTGGTTCGTTGGTTCGTTGGTTCGCTGGTTCGCTTGTTTCTTTGTTCCTTTCTTTCAATGTTCGTTTGTTCGTTTGTTCGTTTGTTCGTTGGTTCGTTGGTTCGTTGGTTCGTTGGATCGTTCTTTCGTTGGTTCGTTGGTTCGTTGGTTCGTTGGTTCGTTGGTTCGTTGGTTCGTTGGTTCATTGGTTCGTTGGTTCGTTGGTTCGTTGGTTCGTTGGTTCGTTGGTTCGTTGGTTCGTTGGTTCATTGGTTCGTTGGTTCGTTGGTTCATTGGTTCGTTTGTTCGTTTGTTCGTTTGTTCGTTTGTTCGTTTGTTCGTTTGTTCGTTTGTTCGTTTGTTCGTTTGTTCGTTTGTTCGTTTGTTCGTTTGTTCGTTTGTTCGTTTGTTCGTTTGTTCGTTTGTTCGTTTGTTCGTTTGTTCGTTTGTTCGTTTGTTCGATTGTTCGTTTGTTCGTTTGTTCTTTTATTCGTTTGTTCGTTTGTTCGTTTGTTCGTTTGTTCGTTTGTTCGTTTGTTCGTTTGTTCGTTTGTTCGTTTGTTCGTTTGTTCGTTTATTCGTTTGTTCGTTTGTTCGTTTGTTCGTTTTGTTCGTTTTGTCGTTTTTCGTTTTTTCGTTGGTTTGTTGGTTCGTTGGTTCGTTGGTTCGTTGGTTCGTTGTTTCGTTGGTTCGTTGGTTCGTTTGTTCGTTTTTCTTTGTTTCTTTGTTTCTTTGTCTCTTTTTTCGATTGTTCGTTTGTTCGTTTGTTCGTTTGATCGTTTGTTCGTTTATTCGTTGGTTCGTTGGTTCGTTGGTTCGTTGGTTCGTTGGTTCGTTGGTTCGTTGGTTCGTTGGTTCGTTGGTTCGTTGGTTCGTTGGTTCGTTTGTTTCTTTGTTTCTTTCTTTCTTTGTTCGTTTGTTCGTTTGTTCGTTTGTTCGTTGGTTCGTTGGTTCGTTTGTTCGTTTGTTCGATTGTTCGTTTGTTCGTTTGTTCTTTTATTCGTTTGTTCGTTTGTTCGTTTGTTCGTTTGTTCGTTTGTTCGTTTGTTCGTTTGTTCGTTTGTTCGTTTGTTCGTTTGTTCGTTTGTTCGTTTGTTCGTTTGTTCGTTTGTTCGTTTGTTCGTTTGTTCGTTTGTTCGTTTGTTCGTTTGTTCGTTTGTTCGTTTGTTCGTTTGTTCGTTTGTTCGTTTGTTCGTTTGTTCGTTTGTTCGTTTGTTCGTTTTGTCGTTTTTTTTTCGTTTTTTCGTTGGTTTGTTGGTTCGTTGGTTCGTTGGTTCGTTGGTTCGTTGTTTCGTTGGTTCGTTGGTTCGTTTGTTCGTTTTTTCTTTGTTTCTTTGTTTCTTTGTCTCTTTGTTCGATTGTTCGTTTATTCGTTGGTTCGTTGGTTCGTTGTTTCGTTGGTTCGTTGGTTCGTTGGTTCGTTGGTTCGTTGGTTCGTTGGTTCGTTGGTTCGTTGGTTCGTTGGTTCGTTGGTTCGTTGGTTCGTTGGTTCGTTGGTTCGTTTTTTTCTTTGTTTCTTTGTTTCTTTGTCTCTTTGTTCGATTGTTCGTTTGTTCGTTTGTTCGTTTGATCGTTTGTTCGTTTATTCGTTTGTTCGTTTGTTCGTTTGTTCGTTTGTTCGTTTGTTCGTTTGTTCGGTTGTTCGTTTGTTCGTTGGTTCGTTGGTTCGTTGGTTCGTTGGTTCGTTGGTTCGTTGGTTCGTTTGTTCGTTTGTTCGTTTGTTCGTTTGTTCGTTTGTTCGTTTGTTCGTTTGTTCGTTTGTTCGTTTGTTCGTTTGTTCGTTTGTTCGTTTGTTCGTTTGTTCGATTGTTCGATTGTTCGTTTGTTCGTTTGTTCGTTTGTTCGTTTGTTCGTTTGTTCGTTTGTTCGTTTGTTCGTTTGTTCGTTTGTTCGTTGGTTCGTTGGTTCGGTGGTTCGTTGTTTCGTTGGTTCGTTGGTTCGTTGGTTCGTTGGTTCGTTGGTTCGTTGGTTCGTTGGTTCGTTGGTTCGTTGGTTCGTTTTTTTCTTTGTTTCTTTGTTTCTTTGTCTCTTTGTTCGATTGTTCGTTTGTTCGTTTGTTCGTTTGTTCGTTTGATCGTTTGTTCGTTTATTCGTTTGTTCGTTTGTTCGTTTGTTCGTTTGTTCGTTTGTTCGTTTGTTCGGTTGTTCGTTTGTTCGTTGGTTCGTTGGTTCGTTGGTTCGTTGGTTCGTTGGTTCGTTGGTTCGTTTGTTCGTTTGTTCGTTTGTTCGTTGGTTCGTTGGTTCGTTGGATCGTTGTTTCGTTGGTTCGTTGGTTCGTTGGTTCGTTGGTTCGTTGGTTCGTTGGTTCGTTGGTTCATTGGTTCGTTGGTTCGTTGGTTCGTTGGTTCGTTGGTTCGTTGGTTCGTTTTTTTCTTTGTTTCTTTGTTTCTTTGTCTCTTTGTTCGATTGTTCGTTTGTTCGTTTGTTCGTTTGATCGTTTGTTCGTTTATTCGTTTGTTCGTTTGTTCGGTTGTTCGTTTGTTCGTTTGTTCGTTTGTTCGTTTGTTCGATTGTTCGTTTGTTCGTTTGTTCGTTTGATCGTTTGTTCGTTTATTCGTTTGTTCGTTTGTTCGTTTGTTCGTTTGTTCGTTTGTTCGTTTGTTCGTTTGTTCGTTTGTTCGTTTGTTCGTTTGTTCGTTTGTTCGTTTGTTCGTTGGTTCGTTGGTTCGTTGGTTCGTTGGTTCGTTGGTTCGTTGGTTCGTTGGTTCGCTGGTTCGTTGGTTCGTTGGTTCGTTGGTTCGTTGGTTCGTTGGTTCGTTGGTTCGTTGGTTCGTTGGTTCGTTGGTTCGTTGGTTCGTTGGTTCGTTGGTTCGCTGGTTCGCTTGTTTCTTTGTTCCTTTCTTTCAATGTTCGTTTGTTCGTTTGTTCGTTTGTTCGTTGGTTCGTTGGTTCGTTGGTTCGTTGGATCGTTCTTTCGTTGGTTCGTTGGTTCGTTGGTTCGTTGGTTCGTTGGTTCGTTGGTTCGTTGGTTCATTGGTTCGTTGGTTCGTTGGTTCGTTGGTTCGTTGGTTCGTTGGTTCGTTGGTTCATTGGTTCGTTGGTTCGTTGGTTCATTGGTTCGTTTGTTCGTTTGTTCGTTTGTTCGTTTGTTCGTTTGTTCGTTTGTTCGTTTGTTCGTTTGTTCGTTTGTTCGTTTGTTCGTTTGTTCGTTTGTTCGTTTGTTCGTTTGTTCGTTTGTTCGATTGTTCGTTTGTTCGTTTGTTCTTTTATTCGTTTGTTCGTTTGTTCGTTTGTTCGTTTGTTCGTTTGTTCGTTTGTTCGTTTGTTCGTTTGTTCGTTTGTTCGTTTGTTCGTTTGTTCGTTTATTCGTTTGTTCGTTTGTTCGTTTGTTCGTTTTGTCGTTTTTTTTCGTTTTTTCGTTGGTTTGTTGGTTCGTTGGTTCGTTGGTTCGTTGGTTCGTTGTTTCGTTGGTTCGTTGGTTCGTTTGTTCGTTTTTTCTTTGTTTCTTTGTTTCTTTGTCTCTTTGTTCGATTGTTCGTTTGTTCGTTTGTTCGTTTGATCGTTTGTTCGTTTATTCGTTGGTTCGTTGGTTCGTTGGTTCGTTGGTTCGTTGGTTCGTTGGTTCGTTGGTTCGTTGGTTCGTTGGTTCGTTGGTTCGTTGGTTCGTTTGTTTCTTTGTTTCTTTCTTTCTTTGTTCGTTTGTTCGTTTGTTCGTTTGTTCGTTGGTTCGTTGGTTCGTTGGTTCGTTTGTTCGTTTGTTCGATTGTTCGTTTGTTCGTTTGTTCTTTTATTCGTTTGTTCGTTTGTTCGTTTGTTCGTTTGTTCGTTTGTTCGTTTGTTCGTTTGTTCGTTTGTTCGTTTGTTCGTTTGTTCGTTTGTTCGTTTGTTCGTTTGTTCGTTTGTTCGTTTTGTCGTTTTTTTTTCGTTTTTTCGTTGGTTTGTTGGTTCGTTGGTTCGTTGGTTCGTTGGTTCGTTGTTTCGTTGGTTCGTTGGTTCGTTTGTTCGTTTTTTCTTTGTTTCTTTGTTTCTTTGTCTCTTTGATCGTTTGTTCGTTTATTCGTTTGTTCGTTTGTTCGGTTGTTCGTTTGTTCGTTTGTTCGTTTGTTCGTTTGTTCGATTGTTCGTTTGTTCGTTTGTTCGTTTGTTCGTTTATTCGTTTGTTCGTTTGTTCGGTTGTTCGTTTGTTCGTTTGTTCGTTTGTTCGTTTGTTCGATTGTTCGTTTGTTCGTTTGTTCGTTTGATCGTTTGTTCGTTTATTCGTTTGTTCGTTTGTTCGTTTGTTCGTTTGTTCGTTTATTCGTTTGTTCGTTTGTTCGTTTGTTCGTTTTGTCGTTTTTTTTTTCGTTTTTTCGTTGGTTTGTTGGTTCGTTGGTTCGTTGGTTCGTTGGTTCGTTGTTTCGTTGGTTCGTTGGTTCGTTTGTTCGTTTTTTCTTTGTTTCTTTGTTTCTTTGTCTCTTTGTTCGATTGTTCGTTTGTTCGTTTGTTCGTTTGATCGTTTGTTCGTTTATTCGTTGGTTCGTTGGTTCGTTGGTTCGTTGGTTCGTTGGTTCGTTGGTTCGTTGGTTCGTTGGTTCGTTGGTTCGTTGGTTCGTTGGTTCGTTTGTTTCTTTGTTTCTTTCTTTCTTTGTTCGTTTGTTCGTTTGTTCGTTTGTTCGTTGGTTCGTTGGTTCGTTTGTTCGTTTGTTCGATTGTTCGTTTGTTCGTTTGTTCTTTTATTCGTTTGTTCGTTTGTTCGTTTGTTCGTTTGTTCGTTTGTTCGTTTGTTCGTTTGTTCGTTTGTTCGTTTGTTCGTTTGTTCGTTTGTTCGTTTGTTCGTTTGTTCGTTTGTTCGTTTGTTCGTTTTGTCGTTTTTTTTTCGTTTTTTCGTTGGTTTGTTGGTTCGTTGGTTCGTTGGTTCGTTGGTTCGTTGTTTCGTTGGTTCGTTGGTTCGTTTGTTCGTTTTTTCTTTGTTTCTTTGTTTCTTTGTCTCTTTGATCGTTTGTTCGTTTATTCGTTTGTTCGTTTGTTCGGTTGTTCGTTTGTTCGTTTGTTCGTTTGTTCGTTTGTTCGATTGTTCGTTTGTTCGTTTGTTCGTTTGATCGTTTGTTCGTTTATTCGTTTGTTCGTTTGTTCGTTTGTTCGTTTGTTCGTTTGTTCGTTTGTTCGTTTGTTCGTTTGTTCGTTTGTTCGTTTGTTCGTTTGTTCGTTTGTTCGTTTGTTCGTTTGTTCGTTTGTTCGTTTGTTCGTTTGTTCGTTGGTTCGTTGGTTCGTTGGTTCGTTGGTTCGTTGGTTCGTTGGTTCGTTGGTTCGTTGGTTCGTTGGTTCGTTGGTTCGTTGGTTCGTTGGTTCGTTGGTTCGTTGGTTCGTTGGTTCGTTGGTTCGCTGGTTCGCTTGTTTCTTTGTTCCTTTCTTTCAATGTTCGTTTGGTTCGTTGGTTCGTTGGTTCGTTGGTTCGCTGGTTCGCTTGTTTCTTTGTTCCTTTCTTTCAATGTTCGTTTGTTCGTTTGTTCGTTTGTTCGTTGGTTCGTTGGTTCGTTGGTTCGTTGGATCGTTCTTTCGTTGGTTCGTTGGTTCGTTGGTTCGTTGGTTCGTTGGTTCGTTGGTTCGTTGGTTCATTGGTTCGTTGGTTCGTTGGTTCGTTGGTTCGTTGGTTCGTTTGTTCGTTTTTTCTTTGTTTCTTTGTTTCTTTGTCTCTTTGTTCGATTGTTCGTTTGTTCGTTTGTTCGTTTGTTCGTTTGATCGTTTGTTCGTTCATTCGTTGGTTCGTTGGTTCGTTGGTTCGTTGGTTCGTTGGTTCGCTGGTTCGTTGGTTCGTTGGTTCGTTGGTTCGTTGGTTCGTTGGTTCGTTGGTTCGTTGGTTCGTTGGTTCGTTGGTTCGTTGGTTCGTTGGTTCGTTGGTTCGTTGGTTCGTTGGTTCGCTGGTTCGCTTGTTTCTTTGTTCCTTTCTTTCAATGTTCGTTTGTTCGTTTGTTCGTTTGTTCGTTGGTTCGTTGGTTCGTTGGTTCGTTGGATCGTTCTTTCGTTGGTTCGTTGGTTCGTTGGTTCGTTGGTTCGTTGGTTCGTTGGTTCGTTGGTTCATTGGTTCGTTGGTTCGTTGGTTCGTTGGTTCGTTGGTTCGTTGGTTCGTTGGTTCATTGGTTCGTTGGTTCGTTGGTTCATTGGTTCGTTTGTTCGTTTGTTCGTTTGTTCGTTTGTTCGTTTGTTCGTTTGTTCGTTTGTTCGTTTGTTCGTTTGTTCGTTTGTTCGTTTGTTCGTTTGTTCGTTTGTTCGTTTGTTCGTTTGTTCGTTTGTTCGTTTGTTCGTTTGTTCGTTTGTTCGTTTGTTCGTTTGTTCGATTGTTCGTTTGTTCGTTTGTTCTTTTATTCGTTTGTTCGTTTGTTCGTTTGTTCGTTTGTTCGTTTGTTCGTTTGTTCGTTTGTTCGTTTGTTCGTTTGTTCGTTTGTTCGTTTGTTCGTTTATTCGTTTGTTCGTTTGTTCGTTTGTTCGTTTGTCGTTTTTTTTTCGTTTTTTCGTTGGTTTGTTGGTTCGTTGGTTCGTTGGTTCGTTGGTTCGTTGTTTCGTTGGTTCGTTGGTTCGTTGGTTCGTTGGTTCGTTTGTTCGTTTGTTCGTTTGTTCGTTTGTTCGTTTGTTCGTTTGTTCGTTTGTTCGTTTGTTCGTTTGTTCGTTTGTTCGTTTGTTCGTTTGTTCGATTGTTCGATTGTTCGTTTGTTCGTTTGTTCGTTTGTTCGTTTGTTCGTTTGTTCGTTTGTTCGTTTGTTCGTTTGTTCGTTTGTTCGTTGGTTCGTTGGTTCGGTGGTTCGTTGTTTCGTTGGTTCGTTGGTTCGTTGGTTCGTTGGTTCGTTGGTTCGTTGGTTCGTTGGTTCGTTGGTTCGTTGGTTCGTTTTTTTCTTTGTTTCTTTGTTTCTTTGTCTCTTTGTTCGATTGTTCGTTTGTTCGTTTGTTCGTTTGATCGTTTGTTCGTTTATTCGTTTGTTCGTTTGTTCGTTTGTTCGTTTGTTCGTTTGTTCGTTTGTTCGGTTGTTCGTTTGTTCGTTGGTTCGTTGGTTCGTTGGTTCGTTGGTTCGTTGGTTCGTTGGTTCGTTTGTTCGTTTGTTCGTTTGTTCGTTGGTTCGTTGGTTCGTTGGATCGTTGTTTCGTTGGTTCGTTGGTTCGTTGGTTCGTTGGTTCGTTGGTTCGTTGGTTCGTTGGTTCATTGGTTCGTTGGTTCGTTGGTTCGTTGGTTCGTTGGTTCGTTGGTTCGTTTTTTTCTTTGTTTCTTTGTTTCTTTGTCTCTTTGTTCGATTGTTCGTTTGTTCGTTTGTTCGTTTGATCGTTTGTTCGTTTATTCGTTTGTTCGTTTGTTCGGTTGTTCGTTTGTTCGTTTGTTCGTTTGTTCGTTTGTTCGATTGTTCGTTTGTTCGTTTGTTCGTTTGATCGTTTGTTCGTTTATTCGTTTGTTCGTTTGTTCGTTTGTTCGTTTGTTCGTTTGTTCGTTTGTTCGTGTGTTCGTTTGTTCGTTTGTTCGTTTGTTCGTTTGTTCGTTTGTTCGTTGGTTCGTTGGTTCGTTGGTTCGTTGGTTCGTTGGTTCGTTGGTTCGTTGGTTCGTTGGTTCGTTGGTTCGTTGGTTCGCTGGTTCGCTTGTTTCTTTGTTCCTTTCTTTCAATGTTCGTTTGTTCGTTTGTTCGTTTGTTCGTTGGTTCGTTGGTTCGTTGGTTCGTTGGATCGTTCTTTCGTTGGTTCGTTGGTTCGTTGGTTCGTTGGTTCGTTGGTTCGTTGGTTCGTTGGTTCATTGGTTCGTTGGTTCGTTGGTTCGTTGGTTCGTTGGTTCGTTGGTTCGTTGGTTCATTGGTTCGTTGGTTCGTTGGTTCATTGGTTCGTTTGTTCGTTTGTTCGTTTGTTCGTTTGTTCGTTTGTTCGTTTGTTCGTTTGTTCGTTTGTTCGTTTGTTCGTTTGTTCGTTTGTTCGTTTGTTCGTTTGTTCGTTTGTTCGTTTGTTCGTTTGATCGTTTGTTCGTTTGTTCGTTTGTTCGTTTGTTCGTTTGTTCGATTGTTCGTTTGTTCGTTTGTTCTTTTATTCGTTTGTTCGTTTGTTCGTTTGTTCGTTTGTTCGTTTGTTCGTTTGTTCGTTTGTTCGTTTGTTCGTTTGTTCGTTTGTTCGTTTGTTCGTTTGTTCGTTTATTCGTTTGTTCGTTTGTTCGTTTGTTCGTTTTGTCGTTTTTTTTTTCGTTTTTTCGTTGGTTTGTTGGTTCGTTGGTTCGTTGGTTCGTTGGTTCGTTGTTTCGTTGGTTCGTTGGTTCGTTTGTTCGTTTTTTCTTTGTTTCTTTGTTTCTTTGTCTCTTTGTTCGATTGTTCGTTTGTTCGTTTGTTCGTTTGATCGTTTGTTCGTTTATTCGTTGGTTCGTTGGTTCGTTGGTTCGTTGGTTCGTTGGTTCGTTGGTTCGTTGGTTCGTTGGTTCGTTGGTTCGTTGGTTCGTTGGTTCGTTTGTTTCTTTGTTTCTTTCTTTCTTTGTTCGTTTGTTCGTTTGTTCGTTTGTTCGTTTGTTCGTTGGTTCGTTGGTTCGTTTGTTCGTTTGTTCGATTGTTCGTTTGTTCGTTTGTTCTTTTATTCGTTTGTTCGTTTGTTCGTTTGTTCGTTTGTTCGTTTGTTCGTTTGTTCGTTTGTTCGTTTGTTCGTTTGTTCGTTTGTTCGTTTGTTCGTTTGTTCGTTTGTTCGTTTGTTCGTTTGTTCGTTTGTTCGTTTGTTCGATTGTTCGATTGTTCGTTTGTTCGTTTGTTCGTTTGTTCGTTTGTTCGTTTGTTCGTTTGTTCGTTTGTTCGTTTGTTCGTTTGTTCGTTGGTTCGTTGGTTCGGTGGTTCGTTGTTTCGTTGGTTCGTTGGTTCGTTGGTTCGTTGGTTCGTTGGTTCGTTGGTTCGTTGGTTCGTTGGTTCGTTGGTTCGTTTTTTTCTTTGTTTCTTTGTTTCTTTGTCTCTTTGTTCGATTGTTCGTTTGTTCGTTTGTTCGTTTGATCGTTTGTTCGTTTATTCGTTTGTTCGTTTGTTCGTTTGTTCGTTTGTTCGTTTGTTCGTTTGTTCGGTTGTTCGTTTGTTCGTTGGTTCGTTGGTTCGTTGGTTCGTTGGTTCGTTGGTTCGTTGGTTCGTTTGTTCGTTTGTTCGTTTGTTCGTTGGTTCGTTGGTTCGTTGGATCGTTGTTTCGTTGGTTCGTTGGTTCGTTGGTTCGTTGGTTCGTTGGTTCGTTGGTTCGTTGGTTCATTGGTTCGTTGGTTCGTTGGTTCGTTGGTTCGTTGGTTCGTTGGTTCGTTTTTTTCTTTGTTTCTTTGTTTCTTTGTCTCTTTGTTCGATTGTTCGTTTGTTCGTTTGTTCGTTTGATCGTTTGTTCGTTTATTCGTTTGTTCGTTTGTTCGGTTGTTCGTTTGTTCGTTTGTTCGTTTGTTCGTTTGTTCGATTGTTCGTTTGTTCGTTTGTTCGTTTGATCGTTTGTTCGTTTATTCGTTTGTTCGTTTGTTCGTTTGTTCGTTTGTTCGTTTGTTCGTTTGTTCGTGTGTTCGTTTGTTCGTTTGTTCGTTTGTTCGTTTGTTCGTTTGTTCGTTGGTTCGTTGGTTCGTTGGTTCGTTGGTTCGTTGGTTCGTTGGTTCGTTGGTTCGTTGGTTCGTTGGTTCGTTGGTTCGCTGGTTCGCTTGTTTCTTTGTTCCTTTCTTTCAATGTTCGTTTGTTCGTTTGTTCGTTTGTTCGTTGGTTCGTTGGTTCGTTGGTTCGTTGGATCGTTCTTTCGTTGGTTCGTTGGTTCGTTGGTTCGTTGGTTCGTTGGTTCGTTGGTTCGTTGGTTCATTGGTTCGTTGGTTCGTTGGTTCGTTGGTTCGTTGGTTCGTTGGTTCGTTGGTTCATTGGTTCGTTGGTTCGTTGGTTCATTGGTTCGTTTGTTCGTTTGTTCGTTTGTTCGTTTGTTCGTTTGTTCGTTTGTTCGTTTGTTCGTTTGTTCGTTTGTTCGTTTGTTCGTTTGTTCGTTTGTTCGTTTGTTCGTTTGTTCGTTTGTTCGTTTGTTCGTTTGTTCGTTTGTTCGTTTGTTCGTTTGTTCGTTTGTTCGATTGTTCGTTTGTTCGTTTGTTCTTTTATTCGTTTGTTCGTTTGTTCGTTTGTTCGTTTGTTCGTTTGTTCGTTTGTTCGTTTGTTCGTTTGTTCGTTTGTTCGTTTGTTCGTTTGTTCGTTTATTCGTTTGTTCGTTTGTTCGTTTGTTCGTTTTGTCGTTTTTTTTTCGTTTTTTCGTTGGTTTGTTGGTTCGTTGGTTCGTTGGTTCGTTGGTTCGTTGTTTCGTTGGTTCGTTGGTTCGTTTGTTCGTTTTTTCTTTGTTTCTTTGTTTCTTTGTCTCTTTGTCTCTTTGTTCGATTGTTCGTTTGTTCGTTTGTTCGTTTGATCGTTTGTTCGTTTATTCGTTGGTTCGTTGGTTCGTTGGTTCGTTGGTTCGTTGGTTCGTTGGTTCGTTGGTTCGTTGGTTCGTTGGTTCGTTGGTTCGTTGGTTCGTTTGTTTCTTTGTTTCTTTCTTTCTTTGTTCGTTTGTTCGTTTGTTCGTTTGTTCGTTGGTTCGTTGGTTCGTTTGTTCGTTTGTTCGATTGTTCGTTTGTTCGTTTGTTCTTTTATTCGTTTGTTCGTTTGTTCGTTTGTTCGTTTGTTCGTTTGTTCGTTTGTTCGTTTGTTCGTTTGTTCGTTTGTTCGTTTGTTCGTTTGTTCGTTTGTTCGTTTGTTCGTTTGTTCGTTTGTTCGTTTGTTCGTTTGTTCGTTTGTTCGTTTGTTCGTTTGTTCGTTTGTTCGTTTGTTCGTTTGTTCGTTTGTTCGTTTGTTCGTTTGTTCGTTTGTTCGTTTTGTCGTTTTTTTTTCGTTTTTTCGTTGGTTTGTTGGTTCGTTGGTTCGTTGGTTCGTTGGTTCGTTGTTTCGTTGGTTCGTTGGTTCGTTTGTTCGTTTTTTCTTTGTTTCTTTGTTTCTTTGTCTCTTTGTTCGATTGTTCGTTTATTCGTTGGTTCGTTGGTTCGTTGTTTCGTTGGTTCGTTGGTTCGTTGGTTCGTTGGTTCGTTGGTTCGTTGGTTCGTTGGTTCGTTGGTTCGTTGGTTCGTTGGTTCGTTGGTTCGTTGGTTCGTTTTTTTCTTTGTTTCTTTGTTTCTTTGTCTCTTTGTTCGATTGTTCGTTTGTTCGTTTGTTCGTTTGATCGTTTGTTCGTTTATTCGTTTGTTCGTTTGTTCGTTTGTTCGTTTGTTCGTTTGTTCGTTTGTTCGGTTGTTCGTTTGTTCGTTGGTTCGTTGGTTCGTTGGTTCGTTGGTTCGTTGGTTCGTTGGTTCGTTTGTTCGTTTGTTCGTTTGTTCGTTTGTTCGTTTGTTCGTTTGTTCGTTTGTTCGTTTGTTCGTTTGTTCGTTTGTTCGTTTGTTCGTTTGTTCGTTTGTTCGATTGTTCGATTGTTCGTTTGTTCGTTTGTTCGTTTGTTCGTTTGTTCGTTTGTTCGTTTGTTCGTTGGTTCGGTGGTTCGTTGTTTCGTTGGTTCGTTGGTTCGTTGGTTCGTTGGTTCGTTGGTTCGTTGGTTCGTTGGTTCGTTGGTTCGTTGGTTCGTTGGTTCGTTTTTTTCTTTGTTTCTTTGTTTCTTTGTCTCTTTGTTCGATTGTTCGTTTGTTCGTTTGTTCGTTTGTTCGTTTGATCGTTTGTTCGTTTATTCGTTTGTTCGTTTGTTCGTTTGTTCGTTTGTTCGTTTGTTCGTTTGTTCGGTTGTTCGTTTGTTCGTTGGTTCGTTGGTTCGTTGGTTCGTTGGTTCGTTGGTTCGTTGGTTCGTTTGTTCGTTTGTTCGTTTGTTCGTTGGTTCGTTGGTTCGTTGGATCGTTGTTTCGTTGGTTCGTTGGTTCGTTGGTTCGTTGGTTCGTTGGTTCGTTGGTTCGTTGGTTCATTGGTTCGTTGGTTCGTTGGTTCGTTGGTTCGTTGGTTCGTTGGTTCGTTTTTTTCTTTGTTTCTTTGTTTCTTTGTCTCTTTGTTCGATTGTTCGTTTGTTCGTTTGTTCGTTTGATCGTTTGTTCGTTTATTCGTTTGTTCGTTTGTTCGGTTGTTCGTTTGTTCGTTTGTTCGTTTGTTCGTTTGTTCGATTGTTCGTTTGTTCGTTTGTTCGTTTGATCGTTTGTTCGTTTATTCGTTTGTTCGTTTGTTCGTTTGTTCGTTTGTTCGTTTGTTCGTTTGTTCGTTTGTTCGTTTGTTCGTTTGTTCGTTTGTTCGTTTGT
>NW_027486157.1:0-25901 GCF_050908995.1 Andrena cerasifolii
AAAAAAAAATTAAAATTTTAGAAAAATTTTCAAAAATTTTAGAAAAATTTTCAAAAATTAAAAAAAAATAAAAAAAATTAAGAAATATAGAAAAAAAATTAAGAAATGAATAAATTTTTTTAATTTTGTTAAAAAATTGAAACAAATTTAAAATTTTTTTTTTAAATTTTAAAAATTTTAAATAAAAATAAAACAAAGAAAAATTTAAAAAAATTTAAAAAAATTTAAAAAAAAAATTTTCAAAAAATTTTAAGGATTAAAAAAAATTATAAGAAAATTTAAAAAAATTTAAAAAAATTTAAAAATTATAAGAAAATTTAAAAAAATTTAAAAAAATTTAAAAATTATAAGAAAATTATTTTTTTTTTTAAAAAATTCAAAAAAATTACAAGAAAATTAATTTTTTTTTTAAAAATTTAAAAAATTAAAAAAATTAAAAATATAAATAATTTAAAAAAAATAAAAATAAAATTGAAAATTCCAAAAAAAAATTAAAATAAAAATTTTTTTTAAAATTTAAGAAAAATTTTAAAAAAATTTTAAAAATTAAAAAAAATTATAAGAAAATTTAAAAAAAATAAAAATTAAAAAAAAAATTTAAAAATTAAAAAACATTTTTGAAATAATAAAATAATAGTTTTAAAAAAATTAAAAAAATTTAAAAAAAAAATTTTAAAAATTGAAAAAATTAAAAAAATTAAAATAAAAGAAAAATTGTAAAATTAAAAAAAATTTTTAAAAATTAAAAAAAAGTTTTAAGAAAATTTAAAAAAAATTTAAAAATTTGAAAAAATTAAAAAAATTAAAAAACATTTTTGAAATAAAAAAATAATACTTTTAAAAAAATTAAAAAAAATTTAGAAAAATTTTCAAAAATTAAAAAAAAAATAAAAAAATTTTTAAAAATTAAAAAAATTAAGAAAATTTAAAAAAAAATTAAAAAATTGAAAAAATTAAAAAAATTAAAATAAAAGAAAAAAATTTTTAAAAAATTAAAAAACATTTTTTTAAATAAAAAAATTATAATTTAAAAAAAAAATTAAAAATTAAAAAAAAATTTAAAAATTAAAAAAAAATTTAAAAATTAAAAAAAAAATTTAAAAATTAAAAAAAAAATTAAAATTAAAAAAATTAAAAAATATAAATAATTTAAAAAAAAATTAAAAATTAAAAAAATTAAAATAAAAATTTGAAAATTAATAAAAATTATAAGAAAATTTAAAAAAAAAATTAAAAATTTGAAAAAATTAAAAAAAAATTAAAAAACATTTTTGAAATAAAAAAATAATACTTTTCAAAAATTTTTAAAAAAATTTAGAAAAACTTTCAAAAATTAAAAAAAAAATGAAAAAAAATTTTAAATTAAATAAAAAATTTTAAAATTAAAAAAAATTTTAAAAATTTTAAAAAAATTTTAAAAAAAATTTTAAAATTTTAAAAATTTAAAAAAAAATTTTAAAAATTAAAAAATTTTGTTTAAAAAATTAAAAAAAAAGTTTTAAGAAAATTTTAAAAATTAAAAAAAAATTTAAAAATTAAAAAAAATTTAAAATATAAAAAAAATTTAAAATTAAAAAAAAATTAAAATTAAAAAAATTAAAAAATATAAATAATTAAAAAAAAATGAATAAAAAATTTAAAAATTAAAAAAAATTAAAATAAAAATTTAAAAAAAAAATTTTTAAAAATTTAAAAAAAATTTTAGAAAATAATTTTATAAAAAAAATTTTAAAAAATTTAAAAATTAAAAAAAATTATAAGAAAATTTAAAAAAAATTTAAAAATTAAAAAAAAAATTAAAATAAAAATTTAAAAAAAAAATTTTTAAAAATTTAAAAAAAATTTTAGAAAATAATTTTAAAAAAAATTTAAAAAAATTTAAAAATTAAAAAAAATTATAAGAAAATTTAAAAAAAAATTTTAAAAAATTTAAAAAATTTAAAAAAAAATTAAAAATTTTAAAAAAAATTTTAAAAAATTCAAAAACTTTGTTTAAAAAATTAAAAAAAAATTTTTAGAAAATTTTAAAAATAAAAAATTTTTTTTAAAGAATTAAAAAATTAAAAAAAAAGTTTTAAAGAATTGAAAAATTTTGTTTAAAAAATTAAAAAAAAAAGTTTTAAGAAAATTTTAAAAATTAAAAAAAAATTTAAAAAAAAATAAAAATTAAAAAAAATTTTAAAAATTAAAAAACATTTTTGAAATAAAAAAAAATACTTTTAAAAAAATAAAAAAAAAATTTAGAAAAATTATCAAAAACTAAAAAAAAATAAAAAAAAATTTTGAAAACTAAAAAAAAATTTAAAAATTAAAAAAATTTAAAAATTAAAAAAAAATTTAAAAATTAAAAAAAAATTTAAAAATTCAAAAAAAAATTTAAAAATTAAAAAAAAATTTAAAATTAAAAAAATTTAAAAAAAATTCAAAAATTCAAAAAAAAATTTAAAATTAAAAAAATTTAATAATTAAAAAAAAATTAAAATTAAAAAAATTAATAAATATAAATAATTTAAAAAAAATGAATAAAAAATGTAAAAATTAAAAAAAAATTAAAATAAAAATTTAAAAAATTTTTTTTTAAAAATTTAAAAAAAAATTTAGAAAATAATTTTAAAAAAATTTTTTAAAAAATTTAAAATTAAAAAAAAATTATAAGAAAATTTAAAAAAAAATTAAAAATTTGTAAAAATTAAAAAAAAAAATAAAAAACATTTTTTGAAATAAAAAAATTTTAAAAAATTTTAAAAATTTAAAAATTAAAAAATATAAATAATTTAAAAAAAATAAAAATAAAATTGAAAATTCCAAAAAAAAATTAAAATAAAAATTTTTTTTAAAATTTAAGAAAAATTTTAAAAAAATTTTAAAAATTAAAAAAAATTATAAGAAAATTTAAAAAAAAATAAAAATTAAAAAAAAATTTAAAAATTAAAAAACATTTTTGAAATAATAAAATAATAGTTTTAAAAAAATTAAAAAAATTTAAAAAAAAAATTTTAAAAATTGAAAAAATTAAAAAAATTAAAATAAAAGAAAAATTATAAAATTAAAAAAAATTTTTAAAAATTAAAAAAAAGTTTTAAGAAAATTTAAAAAAAATTTAAAAATTTGAAAAAATTAAAAAAATTAAAAAACATTTTTGAAATAAAAAAATAATACTTTTAAAAAAATTAAAAAAAATTTAGAAAAATTTTCAAAAATTAAAAAAAAAATAAAAAAATTTTTAAAAATTAAAAAAATTAAGAAAATTTAAAAAAAAATTAAAAAATTGAAAAAATTAAAAAAATTAAAATAAAAGAAAAAAATTTTTAAAAAATTAAAAAACATTTTTTGAAATAAAAAAATTATAATTTAAAAAAAAAATTAAAAATTAAAAAAAAATTTAAAAATTAAAAAAAATTATAAGAAAATTTAAAAAAAATTTAAAAATTTGTAAAAATTAAAAAAAATAAAAAACATTTTTTGAAATAAAAAAATTTAAAAAAATTTTAAAAATTTAAAAAAATTTAAAAATTTTAAAAAAATTTTTAAAGAATTCAAAAACTTTGTTTAAAAAATTAAAAAAAATTTTTTAAGAAAATTTTAAAAAAAGTTTTAAGAAAATTTTAAAAATTAAAAAAAAATTTTAAAAAATTAAAAAACATTTTTGAAATAAGAAAATAATACATTTAAAATTTTTTAAAAAATTAAAAAAATTTAAAAATTAAAAAAAAAATTAAAAATTAAAAAAAAATTTAAAATATAAAAAAAATTTAAAAATTAAAAACAAATTAAAATAAAAATTTTAAAAAAAATTTTAGAAACAAATTTAAAAAAAAATTAAAAAAATTATAAGAAAATTTAAAAAAAAATTTAAGAAAATTTTAAAAATTAAAAAACATTTTTGAAATAAAAAAATAATACTTTTAAAAAAAAATTTAAAATTTTAGAAAAATTTTCAAAAATTTTAGAAAAATTTTCAAAAATTAAAAAAAAAATAAAAAAAATTAAGAAATATAGAAAAAAAATTAAGAAATGAATAAATTTTTTTAATTTTGTTAAAAAATTGAAACAAATTTAAAATTTTTTTTTTAAATTTTAAAAATTTTAAATAAAAATAAAACAAAGAAAAATTTAAAAAAATTAAAAAAAATTTTTAAAAAAAAATTTAAAAAAATTTTAAGGATTAAAAAAAATTATAAGAAAATTTTAAAAAATTTAAAAAATTTTTTAAAAGTTTAAAAAAATTAAAAAATTTTGTTTAAAAAATTAAAAAAAAAGTTTTAAGAAAATTTTAAAAATTAAAAAAAAATAAAAATTAAAAAAAAATTTTAAAAAATTAAAAAACATTTTTGAAATAAGAAAATAATACTTTTAAAATTTTTTAAAAAATTAAAAAAAAAATAAAAAAAAATTTAAAAATTAAAAAAAAAATTAAAAATTAAAAAAAAATTTAAAAATTAAAAAAAAATTTAAAATATAAAAAAAAATTTTAAAATTAAAAACAAATTAAAATAAAAATTTTAAAAAATTAAAAAACATTTTTGAAATAAAAAAATAATACTTTTAAAAAAAATTTTTAAATTTTAGAAAAATTTTCAAAAATTTTCGAAAAATTTTCAAAAATTAAAAAAAAATAAAAAAAATTAAAAAATATAGAAGAAAAATTAAAAAATAAATAAATTTTTTTAATTTTGTTAAAAAATTGAAACAATTTTAAAAATTTTTTTTTATTTTAAAAATTTTAAATAAAAATAAAACAAAGAAAAATTTTAAAAAATTTAAAAAAATTTAAAAAAAAAAATTTCAAAAAATTTTAAGGATTAAAAAAAATTATAAGAAAATTTTAAGGATTAAAAAAAATTATAAGAAAATTTAAAAAAATTTAAAAAAAATTAAAAATTATAAGAAAATTTAAAAAAATTTAAAAAAATTTAAAAATTATAAGAAAATTATTTTTTTTTAAAATTCAAAAAAATTACAAGAAAATTAAATTTTTTTTTAAAAATTTAAAAATTAAAAAAATTAAAAAAATTAAAAAATAAATAAATTTTTTTAATTTTGTTAAAAAATTGAAACAAATTTTTAAAAAAAAATTTTAAAAAAATTTTAAAAATTTAAATAAAAATAAAGCAAAGAAAATTTTTAAAAAATTTTAAAAAATTTTAAAAAATTAAAAAATTTTTTTTTAAATTTTAAGAATTAAAAAAAATATAAGAAAATTTAAAAAAAAAATTAAAAAATTGAAAAAATTAAAAAATATAAATAATTTAAAAAAAAAATTAAAAATTAAAAAAAATTAAAATAAAAATTTGAAAATTAATAAAAATTATGAGAAAATTTAAAAAAAAATTTAAAAATTTGAAAAAATTAAAAAAAAATTAAAAAACATTTTTGAAATAAAAAATATTACTTTTCAAAAATTTTTAAAAAAATTTAGAAAAACTTTCAAATATTAAAAAAAAATGAAAAAAATTTTTAAATTAAATAAAAAATTTTAAAATGAAAAAAAAATTTTTAAAAATTTAAAAAAAATTTTAAAAAAAAATTTTAAAATTTTAAAAATTTAAAAAAAAATTTTAAAAAATTAAAAAATTTTGTTTAAAAAATTAAAAAAAAAGTTTTAAGAAAATTTTAAAAATTAAAAAGAATTTAAAAATTAAAAAAAATTTAAAATATAAAAAAATTTAAAAATTAAAAAAAAAATTAAAATTAAAAAAATTAAAAAATATAAATAATTAAAAAAAATGAATAAAAAATTTAAAAATTAAAAAAAAATTAAAATAAAAATTTAAAAAAATTTTTTTTAAAAATTTAAAAAAAAATTTAGAAAATAATTTTAAAAAAAAATTTAAAAAAAATTGAAAATTAAAAAAAATTATAAGAAAATTTAAAAAAAAATTAAAAATTTGTAAAAATTAAAAAAAAATAAAAAACATTTTTTGAAATAAAAAAATTTTAAAAAATTTTAAAAATTTTAAAAAAATTTAAAAATTTTTCAAAAAAATTTTAAAAATTCAAAAACTTTGTTTAAAAAATTAAAAAGATTTTTTTAAGAAAATTTTAAAAATAAAAAAAAAAATTTTAAAGAATTAAAAAATTAAAAAAAAAATTTAAAGAATTAAAAAATTTTGTTTAAAAAATTAAAAAAAAAGTTTTAAGAAAATTTTAAAAATTAAAAAAAAAATAAAAATTAAAAAAGAATTTTAAAAAATTAAAAAACATTTTTGAAATAAGAAAATAATACATTTAAAATTTTTTAAAAAATTAAAAAAAAATGAAAAAAAATTTAAAAATTAAAAAAAAAATTTAAAAATTAAAAAAAAAATTTAAAAATTAAAAAAAAATAAAAATTAAAAAAAAATTTTAAAAAATTAAAAAACATTTTTGAAATAATAAAATAATACTTTTAAAATTTTTTAAAAAATTAAAAAAAAAATAAAAAAAATTTAAAAATTAAAAAAAAATTAAAAATTAAAAAAAAATTTAAAAATTAAAAAAAAATTTAAAATATAAAAAAAAATTTTAAAATTAAAAACAAATTAAAATAAAAATTTTAAAAAATTAAAAAACATTTTTGAAATAAAAAAATTATACTTTTAAAAAAAATTTTTAAATTTTAGAAAAATTTTCAAAAATTTTCGAAAAATTTTCAAAAATTAAAAAAAAATAAAAAAAATTAAAAAATATAGAAGAAAAATTAAAAAATAAATAAATTTTTTTAATTTTGTTAAAAAATTGAAACAATTTAAAAAATTTTTTTTTATTTTAAAAATTTTAAATAAAAATAAAACAAAGAAAAATTTTAAAAAATTTAAAAATATTTAAAAAAAAATTTTCAAAAAATTTTAAGGATTAATAAAAATTATAAGAAAATTTAAAAAAATTTAAAAAAATTTAAAAATTATAAGAAAATTTAAAAAAATTTAAAAAAATTTAAAAATTATAAGAAAATTATTTTTTTTTTTTAAAAATTCAAAAAAATTACAAGAAAATTAATTTTTTTTTTAAAAATTTAAAAAATTAAAAAAATTAAAAAATATAAATAATTTAAAAAAAATAAAAAAAAATTGAAAATTCCAAAAAAAAATTAAAATAAAAATTTTTTTTTTAAAATTTAAGAAAAATTTTAAAAAAATTTTAAAAATTAAAAAAAATTATAAGAAAATTTAAAAAAAAATAAAAATTAAAAAAAAAATTTAAAAATTAAAAAACATTTTTGAAATAATAAAATAATACTTTTAAAAAAATAAAAAAAAAAATTAGAAAAATTTTGTAAAATTAAAAAAAAAATAAAAATTTTTATTGAAAACTATAAAAAAATTTAAAAATTAAAAAAAAAAATTTAAAAATTGAAAAAAAATTAAAAAATAAAGAAATTTAAAAAAAAATAAAAATAAAAAACAATTACAAAATTTTAAAAAAAATTCTAAAAAATTAAAAAAAAATTTTAAATTTTTTAGAAAAATTTAAAAAATTTAAACAATATAAAAATTATAAGAAAATTAATTTTTTTTAAAAAATTCAAAAAAATTACAAGAAAATTATTTTTTTTATAATGTAAAAAATTAAAAAATTAGAATAAAAGAAAAATAAAAATTAAAAAAAAATTTAAATTTTAAAACATTTTTTGAAATAAAAAAATATAATTTTTAAAAAAATTAAAAAAATTTAAAAAAAAAATTTAAAAATTGAAAAAATTAAAAAAATTAAAATAAAAGAAAAATTATAAAATTAAAAAAAAATTTTAAAAATTAAAAAAAAAGTTTTAAGAAAATTTAAAAAAAATTTAAAAATTTGAAAAAATTAAAAAAATTAAAAAACATTTTTTAAATAAAAAAATAATACTTTTAAAAAAATTAAAAAAAATTTAGAAAAATTTTCAAAAATTAAAAAAAAAATAAAAAAATTTTTAAAAATTAAAAAAATTAAGAAAATTAAAATAAAAGAAAAAAATTTTAAAAAAATTAAAAAACATTTTTTGAAATAAAAAAATTATAATTTAAAAAAAAATTAAAAATTAAAAAAAAATTTAAAAATTAAAAAAAAATTTAAAAATTAAAAAAAAAATTTAAAAATTAAAAAAAAATTAAAATTAAAAAAATTAAAAAATATAAATAATTTAAAAAAAAATTAAAAATTAAAAAAAATTAAAATAAAAATTTGAAAATTAATAAAAATTATAAGAAAATTTAAAAAAAAATTAAAAATTTGAAAAAATTAAAAAAAAATTAAAAAACATTTTTGAAATAAAAAAATAATACTTTTCAAAAATTTTTAAAAAAATTTAGAAAAACTTTCAAAAATTAAAAAAAAATGAAAAAAAATTTTAAATTAAATAAAAAATTTTAAAATTAAAAAAAATTTTTAAAAATTTAAAAAAAATTTTAAAAAAAAATTTTAAAATTTTAAAAATTTAAAAAAAAAATTTTAAAAATTAAAAAATTTTGTTTAAAAAATTAAAAAAAAAGTTTTAAGAAAATTTTAAAAATTAAAAAAAAATTTAAAAATTAAAAAAAATTTAAAATATAAAAAAAATTTAAAAATTAAAAAAAAAATTAAAATTAAAAAAATTAAAAAATATAAATAATTAAAAAAAAAATGAATAAAAAATTTAAAAATTAAAAAAAAATTAAAATAAAAATTTAAAAAAAATTTTTTTAAAAATTTAAAAAAAATTTTAGAAAATAATTTTATAAAAAAAATTTTAAAAATTTAAAAATTAAAAAAAATTATAAGAAAATTTAAAAAAAATTTAAAAATTTGTAAAAATTAAAAAAAAATAAAAAACATTTTTTGAAATAAAAAAATTTAAAAAAATTTTAAAAATTTAAAAAAATTTAAAAATTTTAAAAAAAATTTTAAAGAATTCAAAAACTTTGTTTAAAAAATTAAAAAAAATTTTTTAAGAAAATTTTAAAAAAAGTTTTAAGAAAATTTTAAAAATTAAAAAAAATTTTTAAAAAATTAAAAAACATTTTTGAAATAAGAAAATAATACATTTAAAATTTTTTAAAAAATTAAAAAAAAATAAAAAAAAATTTAAAAATTAAAAAAAAAATTAAAAATTAAAAAAAAATTTAAAAATTAAAAAAAAATTTTAAATATAAAAAAAAATTTAAAAATTAAAAACAAATTAAAATAAAAATTTTAAAAAAAATTTTAGAAACAAATTTAAAAAAAAATTAAAAAAATTATAAGAAAATTTAAAAAAAAATTTAAGAAAATTTTAAAAATTAAAAAAAAAATTTGAAATAAAAAAATAATACTTTTAAAAAAAAATTTAAAATTTTAGAAAAATTTTCAAAAATTTTAGAAAAATTTTCAAAAATTAAAAAAAAAATAAAAAAAATTAAGAAATATAGAAAAAAAATTAAGAAATGAATAAATTTTTTTAATTTTGTTAAAAAATTGAAACAAATTTAAAATTTTTTTTTTAAATTTTAAAAATTTTAAATAAAAATAAAACAAAGAAAAATTTAAAAAAATTAAAAAAAATTTTTAAAAAAAAATTTTAAGGATTAAAAAAAATTATAAGAAAATTTTAAAAAATTTAAAAAAATTTAAAAATTATAAGAAAATTTAAAAAAATTTAAAAAAATTTAAAAATTATAAGAAAATTATTTTTTTTTTAAAAATTCAAAAAAATTACAAGAAAATTAATTTTTTTTTAAAAATTTAAAAAATTAAAAAAATTAAAAAATATAAATAATTTAAAAAAAATAAAAAAAAATTGAAAATTCCAAAAAAAAATTAAAATAAAAATTTTTTTTTAAAATTTAAGAAAAATTTTAAAAAAATTTTAAAAATTAAAAAAAATTATAAGAAAATTTAAAAAAAAATAAAAATTAAAAAAAAAATTTAAAAATTAAAAAACATTTTTGAAATAATAAAATAATACTTTTAAAAAAATAAAAAAAAAAATTAGAAAAATTTTGTAAAATTAAAAAAAAAATAAAAATTTTTATTGAAAACTATAAAAAAATTTAAAAATTAAAAAAAAAAATTTAAAAATTGAAAAAAAATTAAAAAATAAAGAAATTTAAAAAAAAATAAAAATAAAAAACAATTACAAAATTTTAAAAAAAATTCTAAAAAATTAAAAAAAAATTTTAATTTTTTTAGAAAAATTTAAAAAATTTAAACAATATAAAAATTATAAGAAAATTAATTTTTTTTAAAAAATTCAAAAAAATTACAAGAAAATTATTTTTTTTTATAATGTAAAAAATTAAAAAATTAGAATAAAAGAAAAATAAAAATTAAAAAAAAATTTAAATTTTAAAACATTTTTTGAAATAAAAAAATAATACTTTTAAAAAAATTAAAAAAATTTTTAAAAAAAATTTAAAAATTGAAAAAATTAAAAAAATTAAAATAAAAGAAAAATTATAAAATTAAAAAAAAATTTTAAAAATTAAAAAAAAAGTTTTAAGAAAATTTAAAAAAAAATTTAAAAATTTGAAAAAATTAAAAAAATTAAAAAACATTTTTTAAATAAAAAAATAATACTTTTAAAAAAATTAAAAAAAATTTAGAAAAATTTTCAAAAATTAAAAAAAAAATAAAAAAATTTTTAAAAATTAAAAAAATTAAGAAAATTAAAACATAAATAATTTTTTTTAACTTTGTTAAAAAATTGAAACAAATTTTTAAAAAAATTTTTTAAAAAAATTAAAAAAATTTTAAAAAATTTTAAAAAATTAAAAATTTTTTTTTTAAATTTTAAGAATTAAAAAAAAATATAAGAAAATTTAAAAAAAAATTAAAAAATTGAAAAAATTAAAAAAATTAAAATAAAAGAAAAAAATTTTAAAAAAATTAAAAAACATTTTTTGAAATAAAAAAATTATAATTTAAAAAAAAATTAAAAATTAAAAAAAAATTTAAAAATTAAAAAAAAATTTAAAAATTAAAAAAAAAATTTAAAAATTAAAAAAAAATTAAAATTAAAAAAATTAAAAAATATAAATAATTTAAAAAAAAATTACAAATTAAAAAAAATTAAAATAAAAATTTGAAAATTAATAAAAATTATAAGAAAATTTAAAAAAAAAATTAAAAATTTGAAAAAATTAAAAAAAAATTAAAAAACATTTTTGAAATAAAAAAATAATACTTTTCAAAAATTTTTAAAAAAATTTAGAAAAACTTTCAAAAATTAAAAAAAAAATGAAAAAAAATTTTAAATTAAATAAAAAATTTTAAAATTAAAAAAAATTTTTAAAAATTTAAAAAAAATTTTAAAAAAAAATTTTAAAATTTTAAAAATTTAAAAAAAAAATTTTAAAAATTAAAAAATTTTGTTTAAAAAATTAAAAAAAAAGTTTTAAGAAAATTTTAAAAATTAAAAAAAAATTTAAAAATTAAAAAAAATTTAAAATATAAAAAAAATTTAAAAATTAAAAAAAAAATTAAAATTAAAAAAATTAAAAAATATAAATAATTAAAAAAAAATGAATAAAAAATTTAAAAATTAAAAAAAAATTAAAATAAAAATTTAAAAAAAAAATTTTAAAAATTTAAAAAAAATTTTAGAAAATAATTTTATAAAAAAAATTTTAAAAAATTTAAAAATTAAAAAAAATTATAAGAAAATTTAAAAAAAAATTTAAAAATTAAAAAAAAAATTAAAATAAAAATTTAAAAAAAAAATTTTAAAAATTTAAAAAAAATTTTAGAAAATAATTTTAAAAAAAATTTAAAAAAATTTAAAAATTAAAAAAAATTATAAGAAAATTTAAAAAAAAATTTAAAAAAAATAAAAAACATTTTTTGAAATAAAAAAATTTTAAAAAATTTAAAAAATTTAAAAAAAAATTAAAAATTTTAAAAAAAATTTTAAAAAATTCAAAAACTTTGTTTAAAAAATTAAAAAAAAATTTTTAAGAAAATTTTAAAAATAAAAAAATTTTTTTTAAAGAATTAAAAAATTAAAAAAAAAGTTTTAAAGAATTGAAAAATTTTGTTTAAAAAATTAAAAAAAAAAGTTTTAAGAAAATTTTAAAAATTAAAAAAAAATTTAAAAAAAAATAAAAATTAAAAAAAATTTTAAAAATTAAAAAACATTTTTGAAATAAAAAAAAATACTTTTAAAAAAATAAAAAAAAAATTTAGAAAAATTATCAAAAACTAAAAAAAAATAAAAAAAAAATTTGAAAACTAAAAAAAAATTGAAAAATTAAAAAAATTTAAAAATTAAAAAAAAATTTAAAAATTAAAAAAAAAATTTAAAAATTCAAAAAAAAATTTAAAAATTAAAAAAAAATTTAAAATTAAAAAAATTTAAAAAAAATTCAAAAAAAATTTAAAATTAAAAAAATTTAATAATTAAAAAAAAATTAAAATTAAAAAAATTAATAAATATAAATAATTTTAAAAAAATGAATAAAAACTGTAAAAATTAAAAAAAAATGAAAATAAAAATTTGAAAAATTTTTTTTTAAAAATTTAAAAAAAAATTTAGAAAATAATTTTAAAAAAAATTTTTAAAAAATTTAAAATTAAAAAAAAATTATAAGAAAATTTAAAAAAAAATTAAAAATTTGTAAAAATTAAAAAAAAAAATAAAAAACATTTTTTGAAATAAAAAAATTTAAAAAAATTTTAAAAATTTAAAAAAATTTTAAAATTTTAAAAAAAAATTTAAAGAATTCAAAAACTTTGTTTAAAAAATTAAAAAAAAAATTTTAAGAAAATTTTAAAAAAAGTTTTAAGAAAATTTTAAAAATTAAAAAAAAATTTAAAAATTAAAAAAAATTTAAAATATAAAAAAAATTTAAAAATTAAAAAAAAAATTAAAATTAAAAAAATTAAAAAATATAAATAATTTAAAAAAAATGAATAAAAAATTTAAAAATTAAAAAAAAATTAAAATAAAAATTTAAAAAAAAATTTTTTAAAAATTTAAAAAAAATTTTAGAAAATAATTTTATAAAAAAAATTTTAAAAAATTTAAAAATTAAAAAAAATTATAAGAAAATTTAAAAAAAAATTTAAAAATTAAAAAAAAAATTAAAATAAAAATTTAAAAAAAAAATTTTAAAAATTTAAAAAAAATTTTAGAAAATAATTTTAAAAAAAATTTAAAAAAATTTAAAAATTAAAAAAAATTATAAGAAAATTTAAAAAAAAATTTAAAAAAAATAAAAAACATTTTTTGAAATAAAAAAATTTTAAAAAATTTAAAAAATTTAAAAAAAAATTAAAAATTTTAAAAAAATTTTAAAAAATTCAAAAACTTTGTTTAAAAAATTAAAAAAAAATTTTTAAGAAAATTTTAAAAATAAAAAATTTTTTTTTAAAGAATTAAAAAATTAAAAAAAAGTTTTAAAGAATTGAAAAATTTTGTTTAAAAAATTAAAAAAAAAGTTTTAAGAAAATTTTAAAAATTAAAAAAAATTTAAAAAAAATAAAATTAAAAAAATTTTAAAATTAAAAAACATTTTTGAAATAAAAAAAAATACTTTTAAAAAATAAAAAAAAAATTTAGAAAAATTATCAAAAACTAAAAAAAAATAAAAAAAATTTTGAAAACTAAAAAAAAATTTAAAAATTAAAAAATTTAAAATTAAAAAAAATTTAAAAATTAAAAAAAAAATTTAAAATTCAAAAAAAAATTTAAAAATTAAAAAAAATTTAAAATTAAAAAATTTAAAAAAAATTCAAAAATTCAAAAAAAAATTAAAATTAAAAAAATTTAATAATTAAAAAAAATTAAAATTAAAAAATTAATAAATATAAATAATTTTAAAAAATGAATAAAAAATGTAAAAATTAAAAAAAAATTAAAATAAAATTTAAAAAATTTTTTTTTAAAAATTTAAAAAAAATTTTAGAAAATAATTTTAAAAAAATTTAAAAAAATTTAAAAATTTTAAAAAAATTTTAAAGAATTCAAAAACTTTGTTTAAAAAATTAAAAAAAATTTTTTAAGAAAATTTTAAAAAAGTTTTAAGAAAATTTTAAAAATTAAAAAAATTTTTAAAAATTAAAAAACATTTTTGAAATAAGAAAATAATACATTTAAAATTTTTTAAAAATTAAAAAAAATAAAAAAAAATTTAAAAATTAAAAAAAAAATTAAAAATTAAAAAAAAATTTAAAAATTAAAAAAAATTTAAAATATAAAAAAAAATTTAAAAATTAAAAACAAATTAAAATAAAAATTTTAAAAAAAATTTTAGAAACAAATTTAAAAAAAAATTAAAAAAATTATAAGAAAATTTAAAAAAAATTTAAGAAAAAAATTTAAAAAAAAATTTAAGAAAATTTTAAAAATTAAAAAACATTTTTGAAATAAAAAAATAATACTTTTAAAAAAAATTTAAAATTTTAGAAAAATTTTCAAAAATTTTAGAAAAATTTTCAAAAATTAAAAAAAAAATAAAAAAAATTAAGAAATATAGAAAAAAAATTAAGAAATGAATAAATTTTTTTAATTTTGTTAAAAAATTGAAACAAATTTAAAATTTTTTTTTTAAATTTTAAAAATTTTAAATAAAAATAAAACAAAGAAAAATTTAAAAAAATTAAAAAAAATTTTAAAAAAAAATTTAAAAAATTTTAAGGATTAAAAAAAATTATAAGAAAATTTTAAAAAATTTAAAAAAATTTAAAAATTATAAGAAAATTTAAAAAAATTTTAAAAAATTTAAAAATTATAAGAAAATTATTTTTTTTTTTAAAAATTCAAAAAAATTACAAGAAAATTAATTTTTTTTTAAAAATTTAAAAAATTAAAAAAATTAAAAAATATAAATAATTTTAAAAAAATAAAAAAAAAATTGAAAATTCCAAAAAAAAATTAAAATAAAATTTTTTTTTTAAAATTTAAGAAAAATTTTAAAAAATTTTAAAAATTAAAAAAAATTATAAGAAAATTTAAAAAAAAAATAAAAATTAAAAAAAAAATTTAAAAATTAAAAAACATTTTTGAAATAATAAAATAATACTTTTAAAAAAATAAAAAAAAAATTCGAAAAATTTTGTAAAATTAAAAAAAAAATAAAAATTTTTATTGAAAACTATAAAAAAATTTAAAAATTAAAAAAAAAAATTTAAAAATTGAAAAAAAATTAAAAAATAAAGAAATTTAAAAAAAAATAAAAATAAAAAACAATTACAAAATTTTAAAAAAAATTCTAAAAAATTAAAAAAAAATTTTAATTTTTTTTAAAAAATTCAAAAAAATTACAAGAAAATTATTTTTTTTATAATGTAAAAAATTAAAAAATTAGAATAAAAGAAAAATAAAAATTAAAAAAAAATTTAAATTTAAAACATTTTTTGAAATAAAAAAATAATACTTTTAAAAAAAATTAAAAAAATTTAAAAAAAAAATTTAAAAATTGAAAAAATTAAAAAAATTAAAATAAAAGAAAAATTATAAAATTAAAAAAAAAAATTAAAAATTAAAAAAAAAGTTTTAAGAAAATTTAAAAAAAATTTAAAAATTTGAAAAAATTTAAAAAATTAAAAAACATTTTTGAAATAAAAAAATAATACTTTTAAAAAAATTAAAAAAAATTTAGAAAAATTTTCAAAAATTAAAAAAAAAATAAAAAAATTTTTAAAAATTAAAAAAATTAAGAAAATTAAAACATAAATAATTTTTTTTTAACTTTGTTAAAAAATTGAAACAAATTTTTAAAAAAATTTTTTAAAAAAATTAAAAAAATTTTAAAAAATTTTAAAAAATTAAAAAATTTTTTTTTTAAATTTTAAGAATTAAAAAAAAATATAAGAAAATTTAAAAAAAAATTAAAAATTAAAAAAAAATTTAAAAATTAAAAAAAAATTTAAAAATTAAAAAAAAAATTTAAAAATTAAAAAAAAAATTAAAATTAAAAAAATTAAAAAATATAAATAATTTAAAAAAAAATTAAAAATTAAAAAAAAATTAAAATAAAAATTTGAAAATTAATAAAAATTATAAGAAAATTTAAAAAAAAAATTAAAAATTTGAAAAATTAAAAAAAAATTAAAAAACATTTTTGAAATAAAAAAATAATACTTTTCAAAAATTTTTAAAAAAATTTAGAAAAACTTTCAAAAATTAAAAAAAAAAATGAAAAAATTTTTTAAATTAAATAAAAAATTTTAAAATTAAAAAAAAAATTTAAAAATTTAAAAAAAATTTTAAAAAAAAATTTTAAAATTTTAAAAATTTAAAAAAAAAAATTAAAAAATTAAAAAATTTTGTTTAAAAAATTAAAAAAAAAGTTTTAAGAAAATTTTAAAAATTAAAAAAAAATTTAAAAATTAAAAAAAATTTAAAATATAAAAAAATTTAAAAATTAAAAAAAAAATTAAAATTAAAAAAATTAAAAAATATAAATAATTAAAAAAAAAATGAATAAAAAAATTTAAAAATTAAAAAAAAATTAAAATAAAAATTTAAAAAAATTTTTTTAAAAATTTATAAAAAATTTTAGAAAATAATTTTATAAAAAAATTTTTAAAAATTTAAAAATTAAAAAAAATTATAAGAAAATTTAAAAAAAAATTAAAAATTTGTAAAAATTAAAAAAAAATAAAAAACATTTTTTGAAATAAAAAAATTTAAAAAAATTTTAAAAATTTAAAAAAATTTAAAAATTTTAAAAAAAATTTTAAAGAATTCAAAAACTTTGTTTAAAAAATTAAAAAAAATTTTTTAAGAAAATTTTAAAAAAAGTTTTAAGAAAATTTTAAAAATTAAAAAAAAATTTTAAAAAATTAAAAAACATTTTTGAAATAAGAAAATAATACATTTAAAATTTTTTAAAAAATTAAAAAAAAATAAAAAAAAATTTAAAAATTAAAAAAAAAATTAAAAATTAAAAAAAAATTTAAAAATTAAAAAAAAATTTTAAATATAAAAAAAAATTTAAAAATTAAAAACAAATTAAAATAAAAATTTAAAAAAAAATTTTAGAAACAAATTTAAAAAAAAATTAAAAAATTATAAGAAAATTTAAAAAAAAATTTAAGAAAATTTTAAAAATTAAAAAAAAAATTTGAAATAAAAAAATAATACTTTTAAAAAAAAATTTAAAATTTTAGAAAAATTTTCAAAAATTTTAGAAAAATTTTCAAAAATTAAAAAAAAATAAAAAAAATAAGAAATATAGAAAAAAAATTAAGAAATGAATAAATTTTTTTAATTTTGTTAAAAAATTGAAAAAAAAATTTAAAATTTTTTTTTTAAATTTTAAAAATTTTAAATAAAAATAAAACAAAGAAAAATTTAAAAAAATTAAAAAAAAATTTTAAAAAAAAATTTTAAGGATTAAAAAAAATTATAAGAAAATTTTAAAAAATTTAAAAAAATTTAAAAATTATAAGAAAATTTAAAAAAATTTAAAAAAATTTAAAAATTATAAGAAAATTATTTTTTTTTTAAAAAAATTCAAAAAAATTACAAGAAAATTAATTTTTTTTTTAAAAATTTAAAAAATTAAAAAAATTAAAAAATATAAATAATTTAAAAAAAATAAAAAAAAAATTGAAAATGCCAAAAAAAAATTAAAATAAAAATTTTTTTTTTAAAATTTAAGAAAAATTTTAAAAAAATTTTAAAAATTAAAAAAAATTATAAGAAAATTTAAAAAAAAATAAAAATTAAAAAAAAAATTTAAAAATTAAAAAACATTTTTGAAATAATAAAATAATACTTTTAAAAAAATAAAAAAAAAAATTAGAAAAATTTTGTAAAATTAAAAAAAAAATAAAAATTTTTATTGAAAACTATAAAAAAATTTAAAAATTCAAAAAAAAAATTTAAAAATTGAAAAAAAATTAAAAAATATAAATAATTAAAAAAAATGAATAAAAAATTTAAAAATTAAAAAAAAATTAAAATAAAAAATTTAAAAAAAATTTTTTAAAAATTTAAAAAAAATTTTAGAAAATAATTTTATAAAAAAATTTTTAAAAATTTAAAAATTAAAAAAAATTATAAGAAAATTTAAAAAAAAAATTTAAAAATTAAAAAAAAATTAAAATAAAAATTTAAAAAAAAAATTTTAAAAATTTAAAAAAAATTTTAGAAAATAATTTAAAAAAAAAATTTAAAAAAATTTAAAAATTAAAAAAAATTATAAGAAAATTTAAAAAAAAATTTAAAAAAAATAAAAAAACATTTTTTGAAATAAAAAAATTTTAAAAAATTTAAAAAATTTAAAAAAAAATTAAAAATTTTTAAAAAAATTTTAAAAAATTCAAAAACTTTGTTTAAAAAATTAAAAAAAAATTTTTAAGAAAATTTTAAAAATAAAAAAAATTTTTTTAAAGAATTAAAAAATTAAAAAAAAAGTTTTAAAGAATTAAAAAATTTTGTTTAAAAAATTAAAAAAAAAAGTTTTAAGAAAATTTTAAAAATTAAAAAAAAATTTAAAAAAAAATAAAAATTAAAAAAAATTTTAAAAATTAAAAAACATTTTTGAAATAAAAAAAAATACTTTTAAAAAAATAAAAAAAAAATTTAGAAAAATTATCAAAAACTAAAAAAAAATAAAAAAAAATTTTGAAAACTAAAAAAAAATTTAAAAATTAAAAAAAATTTAAAAATTAAAAAAAATTTAAAAATTAAAAAAAAAATTTAAAAATTCAAAAAAAAATTTAAAAATTAAAAAAAAATTTAAAATTAAAAAAATTCAAAAAAAATTCAAAAATTCAAAAAAAAATTTAAAATTAAAAAAATTTAAAAATTAAAAAAAAATTAAAATTAAAAAAATTAAAAAATATAAATAATTTTAAAAAAATGAATAAAAAATGTAAAAATTAAAAAAAAATTAAAATAAAAATTTAAAAAATTTTTTTTTAAAAATTTAAAAAAAAATTTAGAAAATAATTTTAAAAAAATTTTTTAAAAAATTTAAAAATTAAAAAAGATTATAAGAAAATTTAAAAAAAAATTTAAAAATTTGAAAAAATTAAAAAAAAAATTAAAAAACATTTTTGAAATAAAAAAATAATACTTTTCAAAAGTTTTTAAAAAAATTTAGAAAAACTTTCAAAAATTAAAAAAAATGAAAAAAATTTTTAAATTAAATCAAAAATTTTAAAATTAAAAAAAAATTTAAAAATTTAAAAAAAAGTTTTAAAAAAAATTTAAAAATTTTAAAAATTTTAAAAAATTAAAAAATTTTGTTTAAAAAATTAAAAAAAAAGTTTTAAGAAAATTTTAAAAATTAAAAAAAAATTTTTAAAAATTAAAAATCATTTTTGAAATAAGAAAATAATACATTTAAAAATTTTTAAAAAATTAAAAAAAAAATAAAAAAAAATTTAAAAATTAAAAAAAAATTAAAAATTAAAAAAAAATTTAAAAATTAAAAAAAAATTTAAAATATAAAAAAAAATTTAAAAATTAAAAACAAATTAAAATAAAAATTTTAAAAAAAATTTTAGAAAAAAAATTAAAAAAAATTTTAGAAAAAAATTTATAAAAAAATTTAAAAAAATTTAAAAATTAAAAAAAAATTATAAGAAAATTTAAAAAAAAATTTAAGAAAATTTTAAAAATTAAAAAACATTTTTGAAATAAAAAAATAATACTTTTAAAAAATTTTTTAAAATTTTAGAAAAATTTTCTAAAATTTTAGAAAAATTTTCAAAAATTAAAAAAAAAATAAAAAAAATTTAGAAATATAGAAAAAAAATTAAGAAATGAATAAATTTTTTTAATTTTGTTAAAAAATTGAAACCAAATTTAAAATTTTTTTTTTTAAATTTTAAAAATTTTAAATAAAAATAAAACAAAGAAAAATTTAAAAAAATTAAAAAAATTTTTTAAAAAAAAATTTAAAAAAATTTTAAGGATTAAAAAAATTATAAGAAAATTTAAAAAAATTTAAAAAAATTTAAAAAAATTTAAAAATTATAAGAAAATTAATTTTTTTTTAAAAATAATTCAAAAAAATTACAAGGAAATTAAATTTTTTTTTAAAAATTTAAAAAATTAAAAAAATTAAAAAATATAAATAATTTAAAAAAAATAAAAAAAAATTGAAAATTCAAAAAAAAATTAAAATAAAAATTTTTTTTTTTTAAATTTAAGAAAAATTTTGAAAAAATTTTAAAAATTAAAAAAAATTATAAGAAAATTTAAAAAAAAATAAAAATTAAAAAAAAATTTAAAAATTAAAAAACATTTTTGAAATAATAAAATAATACTTTTAAAAATTTAAAAAAAAAATAAAAAAAATAAAAAAAAATTTAAAAATTAAAAAAAAATTAAAAATTAAAAAAAAATTTAAAAATTAAAAAAAATTTAAAATATAAAAAAAAATTAAAAATTAAAAACAAATTAAAATAAAAATTTTCAAAAATAAAAAAAAAATAAAAAAAATTAAAAAATATAGAAGAAAAATTAAAAAATAAATAAATTTTTTTAATTTTGTTAAAAAATTGAAACAAATTTAAAAAATTTTTTTTTTATTTTAAAAATTTTAAATAAAAATAAAACAAAGAAAAATTTAAAAAAATTTAAAAAAATTTTAAAAAAAAATTTTCAAAAAATTTTAAGGATTAAAAAAAATTATAAGAAAATTTAAAAAAATTTAAAAAAATTTAAAAATTATAAGAAAATTTTAAAAAATTTAAAAAAATTTAAAAATTATAAGAAAATTATTTTTTTTTTTAAATATTCAAAAAAATTACAAGAAAATTAAATTTTTTTTTAAAAATTTAAAAAATTAAAAAAATTAAAAAATATAAATAATTTAAAAAAAATAAAAAAAAATTGAAAATTCAAAAAAAAAATTAAAATAAAAATTTTTTTTTTAAAATTTAAGAAAAATTTTGAAAAAATTTTAAAAATTAAAAAAAATTATAAGAAAATTTAAAAAAAAATAAAAATTAAAAAAAAATTTAAAAATTAAAAAACATTTTTGAAATAATAAAATAATACTTTTAAAAAAATAAAAAAAAAATTTAGAAAATTTTTCTAAAATTAAAAAAAAAATAAAAATTTTTATTGAAAACTATAAAAAAATTTAAAAATTAAAAAATAAAGAAATTTAAAAAAAATAAAAATAAAAAACAATTACAAAATTTTAAAAAAAATTCTAAAAAATTAAAAAAAAATTTTAATTTTTTTAGAAAAATTTAAAAAAATTTAAACAATATAAAAATTATAAGAAAATTAATTTTTTTTAAAAAATTCAAAAAAAATACAAGAAAATTATTTTTTTTTATAATGTAAAAAATTAAAAAATTAGAATAAAAGAAAAATAAAAATTAAAAAAAAATTTAAATTTTAAAACATTTTTTGAAATAAAAAAATAATACTTTTAAAAAAATTAAAAAAATTTAAAAAAAAATTTTAAAAATTGAAAAAATTAACAAAATTAAAATAAAAGAAAAATTATAAAATTAAAAAAAAAATTTAAAAATTAAAAAAAAAGTTTTAAGAAAATTTAAAAAAAATTTAAAAATTTGAAAAAATTAAAAAAATTAAAAAACATTTTTGAAATAAAAAAATAATACTTTTAAAAAAATTAAAAAAAATTTAGAAAAATTTTCAAAAATTAAAAAAAAAATAAAAAAATTTTTAAAAATTAAAAAAATTAAGAAAATTAAAACATAAATAATTTTTTTTAACTTTGTTAAAAAATTGAAACAAATTTTTAAAAAAATTTTTTAAAAAAATTAAAAAAATTTTAAAAAATTTTAAAAAATTATAAGAAAATTTAAAAAAAAATAAAAATTAAAAAAAAAATTTAAAAATTAAAAAAAAAATTAAAATTAAAAAAATTAAAAAATATAAATAATTAAAAAAAAATGAATAAAAAATTTAAAAATTAAAAAAAAATTAAAATAAAAATTTAAAAAAAAAATTTTTAAAAATTTAAAAAAAATTTAAGAAAATAATTTTATAAAAAAATTTTTAAAAATTTAAAAATTAAAAAAAATTATAAGAAAATTTAAAAAAAAAATTTAAAAATTAAAAAAAAATTAAAATAAAAATTTAAAAAAAAAAATTTTAAAAATTTAAAAAAAATTTTAGAAAATAATTTAAAAAAAAAATTTAAAAAAATTTAAAAATTAAAAAAAATTATAAGAAAATTTAAAAAAAAATTTAAAAAAAATAAAAAACATTTTTTGAAATAAAAAAATTTTAAAAAATTTAAAAAATTTAAAAAAAAATTAAAAATTTTTAAAAAAATTTTAAAAAATTCAAAAACTTTGTTTAAAAAATTAAAAAAAAATTTAAAAAAAAATAAAAATTAAAAAAAATTTTAAAAATTAAAAAACATTTTTGAAATAAAAAAAAATACTTTTAAAAAAATAAAAAAAAAATTTAGAAAAATTATCAAAAACTAAAAAAAAATAAAAAAAAATTTTGAAAACTAAAAAAAAATTTAAAAATTAAAAAAAATTTAAAAATTAAAAAAAAATTTAAAAATTAAAAAAAAAAATTAAAAATTCAAAAAAAAATTTAAAAATTAAAAAAAAATTTAAAATTAAAAAAATTCAAAAAAAATTCAAAAATTCAAAAAAAAATTTAAAATTAAAAAAATTTAAAAATTAAAAAAAAATTAAAATTAAAAAAATTAAAAAATATAAATAATTTTAAAAAAATGAATAAAAAATGTAAAAATTAAAAAAAAATTAAAATAAAAATTTAAAAAATTTTTTTTTAAAAATTTAAAAAAAAATTTAGAAAATAATTTTAAAAAAATTTTTTAAAAAATTTAAAAATTAAAAAAGATTATAAGAAAATTTAAAAAAAAATTTAAAAATTTGAAAAAATTAAAAAAAAAATTAAAAAACATTTTTGAAATAAAAAAATAATACTTTTCAAAAGTTTTTAAAAAAATTTAGAAAAACTTTCAAAAATTAAAAAAAAATGAAAAAAATTTTTAAATTAAATCAAAAATTTTAAAATTAAAAAAAAATTTAAAAATTTAAAAAAAAGTTTTAAAAAAAATTTAAAAATTTTAAAAATTTTAAAAAATTAAAAAATATTGTTTAAAAAATTAAAAAAAAAGTTTTAAGAAAATTTTAAAAATTAAAAAAAAATTTTTAAAAATTAAAAATCATTTTTGAAATAAGAAAATAATACATTTAAAATTTTTTAAAAAATTAAAAAAAAATAAAAAAAAATTTAAAAATTAAAAAAAAAATTAAAAATTAAAAAAAAATTTAAAAATTAAAAAAAATTTAAAATATAAAAAAAAATTTAAAAATTAAAAACAAATTAAAATAAAAATTTTAAAAAAAATTTTAGAAAAAAAATTAAAAAAAAATTTTAGAAAAAAATTTATAAAAAAATTTAAAAAAAATTTAAAAATTAAAAAAAATTATAAGAAAATTTAAAAAAAAATTTAAGAAGATTTTAAAAATTAAAAAACATTTTTGAAATAAAAAAATAATACTTTTAAAAAATTTTTTAAAATTTTAGAAAAATTTTCAAAAATTTTAGAAAAATTTTCAAAAATTTTAGAAAAATTTTCAAAAATTAAAAAAGAAATAAAAAAAATTTAGAAATATAGAAAAAAAATTAAGAAATGAATAAATTTTTTTAATTTTGTTAAAAAATTGAAACAAATTTAAAATTTTTTTTTTTAAATTTTAAAAATTTTAAATAAAAATAAAACAAAGAAAAATTTAAAAAAATTAAAAAAATTTTTTAAAAAAAAATTTAAAAAAATTTTAAGGATTAAAAAAAATTATAAGAAAATTTAAAAAAATTTAAAAAAATTTAAAAAAATTTAAAAATTATAAGAAAATTAATTTTTTTTTAAAAATAATTCAAAAAAATTACAAGGAAATTAAATTTTTTTTTAAAAATTTAAAAAATTAAAAAAATTAAAAAATATAAATAATTTAAAAAAAATAAAAAAAAATTAAAAATTCAAAAAAAAATTAAAAAATTTTTTTTTTAAAATTTAAAAAAAAATTTAAAAAAATTTTAAAAATTAAAAAAAATTATAAGAAAATTTAAAAAAAAATAAAAATTAAAAAAAATTTAAAAATTAAAAAACATTTTTGAAATAAAAAAATAATACTTTTAAAAATTTTTTAAATTTTAGAAAAATTTTCAAAAATTAAAAAGAAATAAAAAAAAATTTAAAAATTAAAAAAAATAATTAAAATTAAAAAAAAATAAAAAATATAAATAATTTAAAAAAAAAATTTAAAAAAAATTAAAATAAAAATTTGAAAATTAATAAAAATTATAAGAAAATTTAAAAAAAAATTTAAAAATTTGAAAAAATTAAAAAAAAATTAAAAAACATTTTTGAAATAAAAAAATGATACTTTTCAAAAATTTTTTAAAAAATTTAGAAAAACTTTCAAAAATTAAAAAAAAAATGAAAAAAAATTTTAAATTAAATAAAAAATTTTAAAATTAAAAAAAATTAAAATAAAAATTTAAAAAAAAATTTTTTTAAAATTTAAAAAAAAATTTAGAAAATAATTTTAAAAAAAATTAAAAAAAATTTAAAAATTAAAAAAAATTATAAGAAAATTTAAAAAAAAATTAAAATTTTGTAAAAATTAAAAAAAAATAAAAAACATTTTTTGAAATAAAAAAATTTTAAAAAATTTTAAAAATTTAAAAAAAATTTAAAAATTTTAAAAAAAAATTTAAAAATTCAAAAACTTTGTTTAAAAAATTAAAAAAATTTTTTTAAGAAAATTTTAAAAATAAAAAAAAAATTTTTAAAGAATTAAAAAATTAAAAAAAAAATTTAAAGAATTAAAAAATTTTGTTTAAAAAATTAAAAAAAAAGTTTTAAGAAAATTTTAAAAATTAAAAAAAAATAAAAATTAAAAAAAAATTTTAAAAAATTAAGAAACATTTTTGAAATAAGAAAATAATACTTTTAAAATTATTTAAAATATTAAAAAAAATAAAAAAAAATTAAAAATTAAAAAAAAATTTAAAAATTAAAAAAAATTTAAAATATAAAAAAAATTTAAAAATTAAAAAAAAATTTAAAAATTAAAAAAAAATTTTAAAAATTCAAAAAAAAATTTAAAAATTCAAAAAATATTTAAAATTAAAAAAATTTAAAAATTAAAAAAAATTAAAATTAAAAAAATTAAAAAATATAAATAATTTTAAAAAATGAATAAAAAATGTAAAAATTAAAAAAAAATTAAAATAAAAATTTAAAAAATTTCTTTTTAAAAATTTAAAAAAAAATTTAGAAAATAATTTTAAAAAAAATTTTTAAAAAATTTAAAATTAAAAAAAAATTATAAGAAAATTTAAAAAAAAATTAAAAATTTGTAAAAATTAAAAAAAAATTTTTAAAAAATTAAAAAACATTCTTGAAATAAGAAAATAATACATTTAAATTTTTTTAAAATATTAAAAAAAAATAAAAAAAATTTAAAAATTAAAAAAAAATTTAAAATATAAAAAAAAATTTAAAAATTAAAAACAAATTAAAATAAAAATTTTAAAAAAAATTTAGAAAAAAATTTAAAAAAAAAAATTTAGAAAAAAATTTAAAAAAAAATTTTAAAAAAATTTAAAAATTAAAAAAAATTATAAGAAAATTTAAAAAAAAATTTAAGAAAATTTTAAAAATTAAAAAACATTTTTGAAATAAAAAAATAATACTTTTAAAAAAAATTTTAAAATTTTAGAAAAATTTTCAAAATTTTAGAAAAATTTTCAAAAATTTTAGAAAAATTTTCAAAAATTAAAAAAAAAATAAAAAAATTAAGAAATATAGAAAAAAAATTATTAAATGAATAAATTTTTTTAATTTTGTTAAAAAATTGAAACAAATTTAAAATTTTTTTTTTTAATTTTAAAAATTTTAAATAAAAATAAAACAAAGAAAAAGTTAAAAAAATTAAAAAAAAATTTTAAGGATTAAAAAAAATTATAAGAAAATTAAATTTTTTTTTAAAATTTAAAAAATTAAAAAAATTAAAAAATATAAATAATTTAAAAAAAATAAAAAAAAATT